>NW_027512481.1:0-107500 GCF_048772815.1 Callospermophilus lateralis | reverse complement strand
TTCGCCAATGGTGCGGGAAGCATTCCTGGAATCATTAAATCTGACAGAGGTTATGCATAAATGTGCACGTTGGTCAACACAACCCAAAAGCACTAAGTCAGCCAATTCTTCTACCTGAGCTTAGAGTAAATCTATTCTTTGGTTGGCAGCTAAAATCCCTGACAAAATATGTTGATTAATTGTATTTTGGGATTCAAGTATGGTGGAAGTTTGTTGGACAACTTGATTAATAGTGGCAGCAGTTTGTACTTGATTGGCCATAGCCACTCCAGCCATAACCGCTGCAGCAGCAGATACCGCCACGGCTGTCACTATAGCCGCTGTGATTCCAAAATCTCTGTGGACTCTAAGTAGCTCAACAATAGGGAATTTATCAGGATCCGCAGTGACCGGGATTGGGACAAAAGTTGGAATCTTCATAAACACTGCTACAGTCCAGGAACCATTCCAACACTCAGATAAGAGACAGGTAGTATGAGAACAATCCAGCATCCCCAATGAGGTGGCCTTAGCCAAAAGGAATAAGAAGGGGGATTGGACACAGACCATTGCAGGAGGCAATGTGGCATTATACAACAGAGAGTTGAATGAAACAGATGTAAGTCTATTACCTTGTTCACCTTCCCTAACAGTACCAGAAATATTAGCCAGCCAACTTTTGGCTCCTACCAACTGAGCCAATGCAGAAATATCGGCTGAAGCCCCCTTTTCATTGGAAATCAGCCATTAAAACCAGGACCAACCTACTCCTGTAGAGGAGCTGGCACTATTGTTAAAGTTATAAACATACCTATCAAGAGAGGGGGAAAGGGAGAAACCTTTAGCAACTTGATGTTTCTCCCAAGAATGATCCTGACAAGGCGTAAATATTGGGGGGAACCAAGATTAGGGGAACAGTAAGGAGAGGCCTTGAAATGAGTGGCATTATAAATACTACTAGAAAAAGGAGGCACTGGGATTAGTACCTCGGAGATAATAGCCAAGGTAGTTATGTTAAGAGCAGAGCTGTTGTTTGCAGGGGTCTCTGAGCCTGATTGATTCCCTGAAGCTACCTTGCTCAATACAGCACTGATAATGCTTCCTGAGACCTGATTGGACCGCAATGGGTCCTCCCAGTTAGTCAAATTTTTGGTCTTAAGGCTAATGCAATTAGCGTTTCTAAGGCTGAAACAAAAAACTCCTGTGAGATTAACTTGAGATTGATTAAAAATTCTCTCCATGTCCCCTCTAGGAGAGGCACAGGGAGCAGACATCTCACATGAGGTAGAAAAAAGAGTGGGGAGGACACTAGAATTACCATGAACCGGCATCGGCATTGGCCATGCCCGTGCCACTGCCCACCACCGCATTGGTGTCGCCTGTGCCATCGGCACCAGCACCAGAGCCTGAGCACTTAGTAGAATGAAGATCCTCATCACAGGATTGATGTGGTATCTCTTGTTGCTGGTCAGTTGATGTCGAGACTCTTCTTGTCAAGCGTTCAGGGACCCACAATGGTTCCGTACGATCCTGGGGAAAAACACATACAGATCCTCGTGCCCATGTCAGCACGGGGTCAGGGCCGTTCCATTGGCCCGTAAGAACATCCTTCCACTTAACATAGCCAATCACAGAGGGCTGAGGGGACACATGTCTATCGGCCGCAGAGCGACCATGAATATCCAAATTCAAAAAATTAATGGTAAAGAGAGCTAAGGACAGGCGTTCTTTAGGAGTGTGTTCAGCTCCTATTACCCCTTTTTGTTTTTGTAAAGTTTCCTTTAAGGTGCGATGAGCATGCTCAACAATGCCTTGTCCTTGAGGATTATAAGGCAAACCATGAGTAAGTTGCACTCCCATAGTAGAACAAAAAGCTGTAAATTGTCTGCCAGTATAAGCAGGTCCATTATCAGTCTTAAGGGATGCAGGTGCACCCCATGCTGCCCATGCCTCTAAACAGTGAGTAATGACATTACGTGCCTTTTCTCCTGATAAAGCAGAAGCATGGATAATTCCAGAGCACGTATCAACGGAAACATGCACATACTTAAGGTTACCAAAGTCAGGTATATGTGTCACATCCATTTGCCAAACAATCAATGGCTTTAATCCCCGTGGGTTTACTCCATAATTAGGGGGATGAAGAAATGTGACACAATGGGGACATTGCAATACTATCTGCCGAGCATCCGCTCTTGAAATGGAAAAACGCCTGCGCAGCATTAATGCATTAACATGGAAGTTTTGGTGAAACAACTTAGCCCTCTCTAAGGAGGAAGCCAAGCATATCAATTGGCCTCTAGTGGCTAAGTCCGCACAGGCATTACCTTGGGATAACAGACCAGGAAGAGAGGTGTGAGCCCTGATGTGCATTGGATAAAAAGAAGCAGTGCGGTTAGAGATAAGCTGTTGAAGCTGAGTAAAGTAAACAAACACATTGTGGGCATCACTAATAGTTCCCACGGTCTCCAGGACTTTTAGTGCTTGTAGCTGGAGTCCGAAATAAGATTAAAAGGAAAAGAACACTGTTTAAAAACTTCAATAACAATTTGTAGTTCTACCCATTGTGGATTTCCAGGAGCAAATTGATGCTGGATAGGGGGAGAGTCATTAATTACATAAGCTCCCATTCCAGACTTGGAACCATCAGTAAAAATGTTAACAGCCCCCGGAATTGGACTGGATGAAGTTACCTTAGGGAAAATGATGGGATGTTCTTTAACAAAATGGAGTAATGGATGAGAAGGGTAGTGATTATCAATACCCCCTTGAAACGAGCAACACAGAATAGCCCAGTTGTCTAGAGTAGCACATAAAACATTACGTTGAGCTTTAGTGTAGGGTATGATAAGAGAAGAAGGTGATTGGCCGAAAAATTGAATGCTTTGTTGAATCCCTTTAAGTGCCAACGCTGCAACAGCATCAGGATAATATTCTAAGGATTTTCCTGGGGATACATGTGGGTGGATCCATAGTAAAGGCCCATCTTGCCACAGTACTCCAGTAGGCTGCCGCATAGTGGCAAGCACACATAACTGGAAAGGTTTATCACTCTGGAGCCTGCATAGAGTGGCATGCTGTATAGCTTGTTCTACTTTTATAAGGGCCGCTCTAGCCTCAGTAGTGAGGCTACGAGGGGAAGCAAGATCTGGATCACCCTTAAGAGTAGCATACAAAGGCTGGAGCACAATATTAGGAATATGTAAATATCCTCTTATCCAATTAATATCTCCCAGCAATTTTTGAAAATCATTTAGAGTTTGGAGATCTTGAGTCCTGATGGTAATTTTTTGTGGTTTTAATTTGTCATACCCAATTGTCGCTCCCAAAAACCTGATAGAATCCCCCGTTTGAACCTTTTCAGGTGCGATGTGCAGTCCATGTTGAGCCAACAGCATCACGAGTTCTTTATAAGCCTCATAAACTGTCTGTTCTAATTTTGCGGCCAATAACACATCATCCATATAGTGAATGATCTTGGTGGAGGAATACTTACGTCTGAGAGGTGCGAGTGCCTTCCCCACATACATCTGGCACATCGTGGGACTGTTAGCCATCCCCTGTGGCAACACCACCCACTCAAACCTTTCATCTGGTTCTTCGTGATTACACGAGGGAAGGGTGAAAGCAAAACGTTGTGAATCTTTAGGATGCAAAGGAATGGAAAAGAAACAGTCTTTAATGTCAATAACAATTATATGCCAGCCTTGAGGAACAGAGGAGAGCAGAGGCAGCCCTCTTTGAATGGGCCCCATAAGCTGCATCTGAGCATTAACTGCTCGTAGATCATGCAGTAGGCGCCACTTCCCTGATTTTTTCTTAATGACAAATATGGGAGTATTCCATGGAGAAGTAGAAGGTTGGATGTGACCCAAATCAAGTTGTTCTTTGACTAGATCATGGGCTGCTGCCAGTTTAACCGAGGGAAGAGGCCACTGAGGCACCCAAACAGGCTCCTCGGTGAGCCATGTTATAGGTATTTGAGCCCCAGTGGCCCCTAGGAAAAACCCAGACCAAACCTGTTAAGCTTTTGATGACCTTGCACAGGATGCTTACATCCCTGTAGGTGCCTTCCTAGTCCTAGACCTGGCCTATACCCCATATTTTGCATGATATGTTGAGACACTGGGGAATAGTCATTACTAAGAGTGAACCCCATGTCTTTCATCAGATCACGGCCCCATAAAGAAATGGGTAAATCAAGTACATAAGGCTGAAAGGTACCATCATGTCCTTCCGAGTCCTTCCAAGATAGATGTCTACAGCTGATTTGAGGGGCTTGGGCATATCCAAGTCCTCTTAAGGATTGATCAGAAGCCTGCACTGGCCATCCCCTAGACCAGTCCTTAAGGGCTATGATACTACGATCTGCTCCTGTGTTCAGCAATCCCACAATAGATTTACCTTCTATGCTTAATTCCAAAGTGGGGCGATTGCTCATATCCAGTGACAAATAGGCACAATTTCCTCCGGTGGTACCAATCTGATTTCCTGTCCGTGACCTTGAGTCAGCAGGGAAGTGATTATGCAAACTAGGCAAAATTAGCAATTGAGCAATCCGATCCCCTGGGGAGATAGACACAATGCCCCTTGGAGCTTCCACCATAACTTTTACTGCCCCTACAGTATCAGGGTTTATAACTCCGGGGAAAACATGAAGACCTTGTAGGATAGAGGATGCACGTCCAATTAACAAACCTACAGTGCCAGGGGGTAAAGGCCCTTTAAACTCAGTTTCCACCAATTGGATTCCCATCTTAGGTGTTAATACGAGTCTGGAAGTGGAACAGAGGTCCAATCCCGCGGCACCTGTAGTGGCTCTCCGCATCTCGTGGGATGGCGCAGAGAAGGCCATGTCTCGGGTTCGGGTGTGACATTCTCCATTGCCCCATATATTTGTGGGCCCTGGGGTCGGGGGCCCCTTCGGCCGTTTTTTGGCCCAGCTGAAATAGGCTGTCCATGGATGTCCCTCACTGATCTACACTCTCTTGCCCAATGCTTCCCCTTTTTGCATTTTGGACACAGCCCCGGTTGACGAGGGCTATTAGAAGGGCCACCGCGAGGAGGTCCAGTGAAATTGCATTTTTTGGGACAGTCACGTTTGAAATGGCCGGATTGACCACAATGGAAGCATGTTCCGGCACCAGGACCGCCCCCTTTTGCGATCCGAAGGACAGCAGCTGCAAGACCTGCATTAGTTAAAGGTCCTCCAAGCTCTCTACACACTTTCATCCAAGCTTCTATGCCCTTGTTTTTATAAGGAGCGATTGCTGCTTTACATTCTTTGGTGCATTGCTCAAAAACAAGTTGTTTAATCAAGGGCATTGCTCTATCAGGGTCACCAAAGATTTTTCCTGCGGCATCCACCATCCTAGCAACAAAGTCCGAGAAAGGTTCTGTGGGGCCTTGCATGATTTTTGTTAAATTGCCAGACACTTCTCCTCTATTTGGGAGTGATTTCCATGCACGGATACAAATGTTATTGATCTGTTCATATACCTCAGGGGGGTATCCTGTTTGTTGATTAGCAAATCTGCCTTGTCCCAAAAGCATTTCCTTGTCCCAATGGGGGTGTCCGGCCGCATAGTTTTGGGCAGCCTGCTCTACAGCGCCCTCTAGCACAAAAGCTCTCCAGTCCAAATATTTGCCTGGAGAAACACAAGCCCGAACAAGGCTAGCCCAATCAGAGGGAGTCATACAGTATCTAGACAGACTCTCCACCTGAGTTAATGTGAAGGCGGCATCCACCCCATAAGTGCGCACAGACTCTGCCAGGGTCTTCACAATTTTGAAATCTAAAGGCTCATGGAATCTTCCCCTATTGTCATCCTGGAAAACTGGATAAGCAAGACCCATCTCAGCGTTAACAGCCCTCCATGCTTGGGCATGGAAAGCTCTCCTCGAAACACCCTCACCGTACGGCGGCGGGTCCGGAGGATCATTTTTCTTGAGCTCCTGTTTATTTTTGTTCCCTTCTCCCATAGTTAAACTCCCTAGCTGCCGAGACAGTCTCCCGAGCTCCTCCTTCTCATCCTCCTCCTCTTCTGACCCACTTTTGCATGGGAGTGTGCGCAGTGTACTGAGATATGGATACAAGCGTTTCCTCCCCCGTTTCTCGCTCTGCACATTCCCTTCCTCCTGAAATATTTCACTCCGTGCCAGAGACAATCGCCTCCTCCCCTATTTCTCGCTCTGCACATTCCCTTCCTCCTGAAATATTTCACTCCGTGCCAGAGACAATCGCCTCCTCCCCTGTTTCTTGCTCCGCACACTGCCATCCTCCTGAAATACGTCACTGCCTGCCGGAGATAATTGTTTCCTCCCCTGTTTCTCGCTTCGCACACTCCCACCCTCCTGAAATACCTCACTGCCTGCCATTTCTGATCTTTCTTCATGTAATTGCTCTAAAATTTCTTGTCCTTTAGTAAGTGCTTCCTGACATCTGCCATCTGCGAGGCAACTACGGATCATCTTCCAATGGGCTATCACCCCACCCTCTAATATGCCCTGCTCAGAAGCAAAGTCAAGATCTGTGCCTAACTTATCCCAGCTAGGTATAGTGAGGCTGCCAGAAAATGCGAACCACGGGGCAACAATATCTGTCTTCTGTAAAAATCTCTGTAAAGTACTACGTTTCACTTTTAGGCCCTTGGAACGTAACAGGTTATCTAGGGCCAGGAGAAGCGGACTTGAAGATACGGCACCCATGACACAACAAAAGACACACAACAAACAAAAGTGAAAGTAAGAGCGAAAGTACACAGTGCAGCTGCAATAAGATTTAATGCTCTCTCTGGCTTTACAGAGGTGCTGCCGCTTTGATAGCAGGTCCTAATTACCTAGGACTAATCTCCGCTTTGACCGCGGGTCCCAATTAATCTGGGACTAATCTCCGCTTTGACCGCGGGTCCCAATTAATCTGGGACTAATCTCCACTTTGACCGCGGGTCCCACTTACCTAGGACTGATCTCCGCTTTGATAGCGGGTCCTACTTATCTAGGACTGATCTCCGCTTTGACCGTGGGTCCTACTTACCTGGGACTAATTGGTGCACCACAACTGACTGCTGAAAGTTCTGGTTCCCGGGTTTTCAGCACCACTTGTCGCGACCCCTTGCCCGCAAGGAAGACGCAACTCAGGAATCTTCTTTCAGCAGTTTATTCAGGCCCTTGATATTTCTTCTAATTCCCCGTCGGATGCCCCACCCAGCCTTAATAAAGCATCCCAAGCCCCAATGCGAAGCTGCCACGTGGAACTTTCTCACAGGGTGCTGAGAAACCATGCACCAACTCTCCCAAACAAGGAGTTGTTTATTACAGACCACAATGGAGCCAGCGCCATCTTGCAATGGCGACCATAATCTGCAGAAACGGCTCACCACAGCCTGTGT
This sequence comes from Callospermophilus lateralis, assembly GCF_048772815.1. NCBI lineage: Eukaryota > Metazoa > Chordata > Mammalia > Rodentia > Sciuridae > Callospermophilus > Callospermophilus lateralis. Next base: position 100,130 of record NW_027512481.1, on the reverse strand, counting down.
GGAGAGCAGTTCCCGGGTGCCTATTGTCGATATACAATTCTAACTTCTGAATGTGTCACAGGATGTAGGGGTAACCTCCATCTCATGGGAACCTTCGAAGCATCTGTTAGAACAAAGTGGTTACCAAGGCAGTGACCTCATTCAGTTCCTGAAGGAATTGACCTACCTCACTTCTTTGTTGATGCAATTTGCTGAACTCGGGATCCAGGAAGCCAAGCACCCAGAGCCAGTCCCAGTCCCAGTCCCATTGGGTTCACTTGTTTGGATTTACCAAAGACAGAGTCAGTCTTTCTTGGTAAATACTGATCTGTGGATGGTTAAATGCCAGGAAAGCTCTGAAGAGGGGCCTTCCTGAGAAAGCAGGTAGTGACTCCCTGATGGCTCCTGACAACTTTACAGAGTTGGTAATGAAGACCAGATCTGAGACAGGACAGGCCATTTCGTGGGAACATAGTATGGCCAATCAGTCTGAGGACACTCTGGATAGTCACAGACCTACTTGGGTAAAGGAGGTGCCTTTGTGGGTGTGCATGTGAGTTTGGTTTTGTCTCATGTTATGAGAATAGGTAGAAAAGGCAGTTTGTTTGGTTTGGAGTGGACTGTTTTTAATAAGTCATTTGACATGGCGAGTGTTTCTTTGTTTGTGTATCCCACTGTATCCGTGGTTGTAGACCTTTGAAAAGCGAATGCATCAATGGTTGTGTCCTGTCTAATATAAAGTGTCCCAGCGTTCATCCTGCCCAATTTAAGAATGGAGAGTGGCTTGCCTATGGATGGGCAATACCTACTATCTTTCTAAGTTCCTGTTTCTTCGTGAATTCTGGCCACTCTCCTGAATAGGCTCATGGTTTTGTGTCCAACATATGTACCACCACAAGGCTCTGTGACATGGCCATGTACTGATAGCTGAAGGGAATGGGAGAATCTCAGAAAACTCAGATATCAGTGTGACCAGGAAAGTCTTAGTGGAGAAACCCTGCTTTGGTCCTTTTGCTTACTTATGTTTCTATTACCCTGAATGTCAAGAAGGTCTTTACCTCAGGCCACCCCTTTGTGAAGCCTTAAGAAAACTGTTTTCATATGGAAATGAATGGGCATCACCTGTGGCTCTTTGCTTAATTGCTTTGGAATGGGATGTGCTTGAATCAGCCTCTTGTCCTTGTGTGAGGTTGTGGCTTAAATTCTCAGCACCTGATAGATCTAAATAAAAATCCCCTGTGCTTCCAAACCAAAATGGCCAAAAGAGCAGTCATTGTGGATAAATTTTTTTGCCTTCTTAGGTTGCGTTCCTGACCTACATCAAGTGAGAATAGGGATCCTTTGGGTCAAATGCGTTCTTCAAATCCCTGCAGAGGCTATCCCATAGGTGCTTGGGTTTTCTCATGACTCCAAATCACATAAAGAATCTATACCTGACAGCTAGTAGGCCTCAAATTGGAAAAGCGGAACACTTTACCAGCAGGAATATTTGATCATTCCTGGTTCAAAGGAAGAGTACCCAGGCCACCATGATTTTAGGCAAATGAGGGGCAAGTGAGCTTATTTTGGACACTTTCTTGGCCTTGCCTCTCATAGAAACCTCCAGCCACAGGGTATGATGAGTGTCTATATGGAAGAAGATGAGTGTCATGTGGGAGTGTTTTGGATTTAAGCGAAGAAAGAGAGAACTGAAATTACTGACATATGGGATCAAAAAGGCAATATAACAACAGATGCTACAGAAATAAAGAAGACAATTAGAAATTATTTTGAAAACCTATATTCCAATAGAATAGAAAATAGTGAAGACATTGATAAATTTCTTAAGTCATATGATTTGCACAAACTGAGTCAGGAGGATACACACAATTTAAACAGACCAATATCAATGAATAAAATAGAAGAAGCAATCAAAAGACTACCAACCAAGAAAAGTCCAGGTTCAGATGGGTATACAGCGGAGTTTTAAAAGACCTTTAAAAAAGAATTAATACCAATAATTTTCAAGATATTTCAGGAAATAGAAAAAGAGGGAGCTCTGCCAAATTCATTCTATGAGGCCAAGAACACTCTGATTCCGAAACCAGACAAAGACACCTCAAAGAAAGAAAACTACAGACCAATATCTCTGATGAACCTAGATGCAAAAAACCTCAATTAAATTCTGGCGAATTGGATACAAAGGCACATCAAAAAAATTGTGCATCATGATCAGGTAGGATTCATCCCTGAGATGCAAGGACGATTCAATATACAGAAATCAATAAATGTTATTCACAACATAAATATACTTAAAGATAAGAAGCATATGATCATCTAGATAGATGCAGAAAAATCATTCGACAAAGTAGAGCATCCCTTTATGTTCAAAACATTAGAAAAACCAGGGATAACAGGAACTTACCTCGACACTGTAAAAGCTATCTATGCTAACCCTCAGGCTAGTATCATTCTGAATGGAGAAAAATTGAAGGCATTACCTCTAAAATCTGGAACAAGACAGGGATGTCCTCTATCACCACTTCTATTCAATATAGTTTTCGAAACTGGCCAGAGTAATTAGACAGACGAAAGAAATTAAAGGCATAAAAATAGAAAAAGAAGAACTTAAAATATCACTATTTGCAGATGACATTATTCTTTATATAGAAAACCCAAAAGGGTCTACAAAAAAAAACTACTAGAACTAATAAATGAATTCAGCAATGTGGCAGCATATAAAATCAACATGCATAAATCAAAAGCATTTCTGTATGTGAGCGACAAAACTTCTGAAACAGAAATGAGGAAAAACACTCCATTCACATATCCTCAAAAAAAAAAAAATCTTGGTAATCAACCTAACAAAAAGGTGAAAGATTTATACAATGCAAACTACAGAATCCTAAAAAGAGAAGTAGAATAAGATCTTAGAAGATGGAAAATATACCCTGTTTATGCATAGGCAGAACTAACATCATCAAAATGGTGATATTACCAAAAGTTCTCTATAGGTTTAACGCAATGCCAATCAAAATCCCAAGGGCATTTCTTGTAGAAATAGAGAAAGCAATCATGAAATTCATATGGAAAAATAAAAGACCCAGAATAGCAAAAGCATTTCTAAGCAGGAAGTGTGAATCAGGCGGTATAGCGATACCAGATTTCAAACTATATTACAGAGCAATAGTAAAAAAAAAAAAAAAAAAGCATGGTACTGGTACCAAAACAGGCAGGTGGACCAATGGTACAGAATGGAGGACACAGAGACTAATCCAAAAAGCTACAACTGTCTTATATTTGATAAAGGAGCTAAAAGCATGCAATGGAGGAAGGATAGCATCTTCAACAAATGGTGCTGGGAAAACTGGAAATCCATATGTAACAAAATGAAACTGAATCCCTTTCTCTCGCCATGGACAAAAGTTATATCAAAATGGATCAAGGAGCTTTATATCAAATCAGAGACATGGCGTCTGATAGAAGAAAAATTGGCTACGATCTACATACTGTGGTGTTGGGCTCCAAATTCCTCAAAAGGACACCCATAGCACAAGAGTTAATAATTAGAATCAACAAATGGGACTTACTCAAACTAAAAAGGTTTTTCGCAGCAAGAGAAACAATAAGAGAGGTAAATAGGGAGCCTACATCCTGGAAACAAATCTTTATTCCTCACACTTCAGATAGAGCCCTAATATCAAGAATATACAAAGAACTCAAAAAATTAGACAATAAGATAACAAATAACCCAATCAACAAATCGGCTAAGGATCTGAACAGACACTTCTCAGAGGAGGACATACAATCAATCAACAAGTACATGAAAAAATACTCACCATCTCCAGCAATCAGAGAAATGCAAATCAAAACCACCCTAAGATACCATCTCACTCCAGTAAGATTGGCAGCATTTATGAAGCCAAACAAACACAAGTGCTGGGGAGGATGTGGGGAAAGAGGTACACTTGTACATTACTGGTGGGACTGCAAATTGGTGTAGCCAATTTGGAAAGCAGTATGGAGATTTCTTGGAAAGCTGGGAATGGAACCACCATTTGACCCAGCTATTCCCTTTCTCATTCTATTCCCTAAAGACCTAAAAAGAGCATGCAACAGGGAAACTGCTACATCGATGTTCATAGCACCACAATTCACAATAGCAACACGGTGGAACCAACCTAGATGCCCTTCAATAGATGAATGGATAAAAAAAAAAGTGGCATTTATTCACAACGGAGTATTACTCTGCATTAAAAAATGACAAAATCATAGAATTTGCAGGGAAATGGATGGCATTAGAGGAGATTATGCTAAGTGAAGCTAGCCAAACCCTAGCAAACAAATGCCAAATGTCTTCTTTAATATAAGGAGAGTAACTAAGAACAGAGAAGGGACGAAAAGCATGAGAAGAAGATTAACATTTAACAGGGATGTGAGGTGGGAGGGAAAGTGAGAGAGAAGGGAAATTGCATGGAAATGGAAGGAGACCCTCAGGGTTATAAAAAATTACATACAAGAGGAAGTGAGGGGAAAGGGAAAAATAATACAAGGGGGAAAATTTATTAGAGTAGTGGGATTAGAGAGAGAAGAGTGGAGGAGAGGGCATGGGAGGGGGGATAGTAGAGGATAGGAAAGGCAGAAGAATACAACATACAGTAGTAAGGCAATATGTGAATCAATGGATGTGTAACTGTGTAACTGATTTGATTCTGCAATCTGTATACAGGGTAAAAATAGGAGTTCATAACCCACTTGAATCAAAGTGTGAAATATGATACATCAAGAACTATGTAATGTTTTGAAGAATCATAAATAAAAATTAAAAAAAAAAGAAAACTCACTTAGGTGAATGATGCACGCGAATCCTAATATTTCTACAGTAACTGACCCAGTTTAACATCAATGCAAGTAGATTCCTATGGGACATGACGTACATTTTGACATTCATTTTTATTCAACACTGGTACACTACTATTTCATCAGTTTATGCACATTATAGGATGTATATTTCATCCACAATTTAGCAAATTTATAGGCATTTGTTTCACTTTCAATCACTTCCTGCTTCAGAACACATGTATTCCTCCATATTTTTTGACTGGTCTTTTCATGAGACTTCTTACCAAACACAATATTTTCCATTTCCATTATCACTTTTGAAGCAAAACTCACACACACTTCATGATAAACAATAACCCTAAGATTACCATTAGATACATAACTGGTTGGAATGACTGATTTTATGTCAATTAATGATTTCTAATATACTTTCAGATATCAATTCAATCTATTATTTAAAGAGGAACCAGTTATATTATTTATTCACAGTAAGTTCTATTCATGCATTATCTCTATATTCATAGACTCAGGGTACACCACTTTGTACCCCCAATACTAATTTATATGTCTTCAAATATTGCTCCCAGTAATAGTGGAAGAAATAATCATGTCACATGATCTACATATATATTTTATCACAATAATTTTCTGGCACAAAAGCAAAGGTCACACTTATGATTGTACCAAATCCTAAATGGAAAGTGAACATGGATTACTAAAAACATCCATGTCCAGGTTGCCTAATGCTTTCAAATATCATTCCTATTGGTGACTACCTATTTTTTTCTTCCTAAGATTATGTATTCAATCTCAATCCTGTTGAAAATGTCTAATCCTATCACTCACATTATAATTGCCTGATTTTGTATTGTCTCTATTGATATCTTCTTTCTTATATTTTTTCCAGTTCATCATTGTGACTGACTCTTCACATATGCTGACATTTACATTCACTCTATAACCAAAACCCTATTGCTAAAGAATATTTGGTCTAAATTTTATACTCACTCTTCTTCCTAAACCTACCGACTATCCTATTTTGAGTGGATGTTCTCTTCTACAATCAATCATCCAAGGTCCAAGGTCCTATGCCATGGATTATCGATTTATCTGAGACAATTTTGCAGAACGTAATTAAAAGCTAAATATCCCAAACAAGGGCCTAATCCCCTTGTGGACTTCAAATCTTACCTAGATTTCTGTTTTCATTCTTATATTTCAGCTGTATATTCTTGTAAATATGGCAGTTTTCCAATACCATTATTCATCCAGCAGAATGATTACTAACCCAAATCGAACATGTTATTAACCCTAACCATACACTGTTCCCTCAATTTAACTTTACAGAAGAGCAGGTACAGAGTTCATCTTACAATACAGGAATTTAGGGTATCTTCCACCTGCTGAGAAACTTTTAGGTTCCATGTAGATTTGATCCCTGAAGAAGATGTAGGCAGCAATGAAGGACCTGAGAGAGCAAAAGTCATCTTCCATGGGAAACAACCTTTTAAGGATGAAGGGTTGTGTCTGAATAAGCCTTTCTCTTCTTAATGTAGAGAAGAAGGACCAAACCAGGCCTGTGTGGAGAGATGTTCCCGCAAACTGATGCGGCCAATTTGGAAAGCAGTATGGAGATTCTGGGGAAGGCTGGGAATGGAACAACAATTTGACCCAGCTATTGCCCTTTTTGGACTATTCCCTTAAGACCTTAAAATAGTGTACTACAGGGATACTGCCACATCGATGTTCATAGCAGCACAATTCACAATTGCTACACTGTGGAACCAACACAGTTGTCCTTCAGTAGATGAATGGATAAAAAAAAAATGTGGCTTCTATACACCCTGGAGTATTACGCAGCACTAAAAAATGACAAAATCATGGAATTTGCAGGAAAATGGATGGTACTAGAGCAGATTATGCTTAGTGACGCTAGTCAATCCTAAAAAACAAATACCAAATGTCTTCTTTGATATAAGGATTGCAACTAAGAACAGAGCAGGGAGGAAGAGCAGGAAGAAAAGATTAACATTAAACAAAGATATGAGGTGGGAGGGAAAGGGAGAGAAAAGGGAAATTGCATGGTAATGGAAGGAGACCCTCATTGTTACACAAAATTACATGTAAGAGGTTGTGAGGGGAATGGGAAAATAAACAAGGAGAGAAATGAATTAGAGTAGATGGGGTAGTGAGAGAAGATGGGAGGGGAGAGGAGGGGGGATAGTAGAGTATTGGAAAGGTAGCAGGATACAAAAGTAACTAATAGGGCATTATGTAAAAATGTGGATGTGTAACCGATGTGATTCTGCAACCTGTATTTGGGGTAAAAATGGGAGTTCATAACCCACTTGAATCTAATGTATGAAATATGATATGTGAAGAGATTTGTAATGTTTTGAACAACCAATAAAAGAAAAAAAGTAGCAATATATATGCCAATCGAAATTCATCATGAAATATATATAATCCACAGATGCAAAAATATTCATTTACTGAACATGGATTTATGTATAATGTTATTCAACTTGGAAGCTCACCCATAGGTTGAATTTTCAGTTCCAACAGCGTTTAGGAGGAGTGATCTCTTCTCACAATTTGTATCTGCCAATTCAGCCACCTCACAAGTATATACGTGTGATACCAGATAGGATTTTCTATGTGCATATAAAAATACATGCACCGTATAGACTACAGAGAAAGGGAGACAGGAATTCACATATTTGTTAACTTTAAAAACACATGTAGAGTTATTTCAACAAAAAATTGACTAGATTTATAACTCCTACACTATATAATGCAAAAGGCAATTCCAACTACACAACATGCCTCCTCTGAACTGCTTGTATTTCTATTCTTTTTGGGTTATTTCTCACCATCATATTAAGATTATTAGTCAGAGTCCAGTAGGGTAGGGGTTAATGTCAGGGATTCAGTATTTCAAATGGAAAATTGGAAAATGACTCCAATGTGTATGTAAACTTGTGCTACACAAAAATCTTCCCACTCACATCCAGAGAAGTGCCATGATATTACCTTCGCCCCAAGTAAGACACAATAAGAGGAGAAAAGTGTGAAAATCTGTGATTATGTATCTGAATGGAATATGCTCGGGAGTTCACAACCTTGGAGGTGGTAGAGGAGCTTCCAAAAGTAAGGGACAGTGTAAACACTCCACCAACATGGAGCTCTGCTGGCCTATGACTTCTTGGGAAACTGCCTCTGAGGTTGGGCACTTGAAATATATGTTTTTGTCATGAGCTTTAGCTTCCTTTGTAGTGAGACCATCAAATCTGGGTCTGCATCTATGTGACCTGGAAGACATGGTTTCTTATATTCTAATGAACCTGAGGCAGCAGTGCTGAATTCTCTCTTTGTAGGTAAACTGTGGCCACAGGAAGCCAAGTGTCTCCTGGTGGGGACTGTGAAGACATTTGGTCATCCTTCACATTTTGTGGTGCTTCTTGCTGCTGCACTGGGAATATGGTTTTTGCTTCACAAAATACAAGGAGTTCAACTGGGACAGAGTGCTGGAGAGAGTTCTGTAACGTGTGTTGTGACTCATTTATTTGTTGGTTTTTCCTTTTTTTTTTTTTTTTTGAGGAATGACCACCAGGCGATGAATTTCCCTCTTAAAACTGCTTTCATTGTGTCCCGTAGATTCCGATATGTTGTGTCTGTGTTTTCGTTTATCTCTAAGAATTTTTTGATTTCCACCTTTATGTCTTCTGTAACCCATTGATCATTCCATAACATATCGTTCATTTTCCATGTGATGTAGGACTTTTTCTTCCTTCTTTTATCATTGATTTACAGTTTCATTCCATTATAGTCAGAAAAAATGCATGGTATTATCTCCACCCCTTTATATTTACTGAGGGTTGCCCTATGGCATAATATATGGTCTATTTTTGAGAAGGATCCATGTGCTGCTGAAAAAAAGTATATCCATTTGATGATGGTTGGTATATTCTATATATTTCAGTTAAGTCTAGGTTATTGATTGTGATATTGAATTCTATATTTTTTTAATTCAACTTTTGTTTGAAATATCTGTCCAATGGTGAGAGAGCTGTGTTGAAGTCACCGATAATTATTGTGTTGTTGTCTATTTGATTCCAGAACTTGAGGAGAATTTGTTTTATGAAGGTCGCAGCACCATTATTTGGTTCATAAATATTGATAATTTTTATGTCTTGTTGGTGAATGATTCCTTTTAAAGTTATATAATATCCATACTTATCCCTTTTGAATAACTTAGTCTTGAAGTCGATTTTATTCTATGTGAGAATGGCCACCCCTGGTTGCTTACGAGAACCGTGTGCATGGTATATTTTTTCCCAACCTTTCACCTTCAGCCTGTGTATGCCTTTTCCATTCAGATGTGTCTCCTGGAGGCAACATATTGTTGGATTTGTTTTTATTATCCAAGTTACCAGCCTATGTCGCTTTATTGGAGAGTTCAACCATTAAGGTTTAGAGTTACTATTTATATATGGTTTGTACTGCCAGCCATTTTGATTATTTATTTTTTTTAATTTAGTTTGTTTCTCCATGATTAGCTTTTCCCCCGCCCTCTGTTATTACTGAGGCACTTCCCAGTGATAGGTTTGGTTGTTGTTTTTTATTTCTTCCTCATGTAGTGTTTTGCTCAAGACACTTTGCAATGCTGGTTTTCTGGCTGCAAATTCTTTTAGCTTTTGTTAATTATGAAATATTTTTATTTTGTTGTTGTACCTGAAGCTTAATTTTGCTGGATACAGAATTATTGGTTGGCATCCATTGTCTTTCAGTATTTGAAATACATTGTTCCAGGATCTTCTCGCTTTCAGCGTCTGTGATGAAAAATCTGTTGTTAACCTTATTGGTTTACCCCTGAATGTCATCTGCCTCCTTTCTCATGTACCTTTTAATAATTTCTCTTTGGTCTGTTTATTGGATATTTTCGTAAAAATGTGTCTTGGCATTGGTCTACTGTGATTTTGTGTGCTCGGTGTCCTGTATGCATCTACAATTTGTATATCTGTTTCCTTTTTTATTTCTGGAAAGTTTTCTAAAATTATTTCATTCAGCAGGTTACTCATTCCCTTGGTTTGAATCTCTGTACCTTCCTCTATCCAGATGACTCATAAGTTTGTTTTTTTATGTTATCCCATATCTCTTGGATGTTTTTCTCATGATTTTTACCAGTTTTTCGGAGTTGGCTAGACTCCTTTCAAGATGATATATTTTTTCTTCATTATTTGACGTTCTGGCTTCTACTTGCTCCACTCTGTTAGTGATACTCTCAATTGAGTTTTTAATTTGGTTTATCGTTTCCTTCATTTCTAGAATTATTGTTTGATTTCTTTTATAATCTCTATCTCCTGATAAAGACGCTTGACTTCTTCTTTTATCTGTTTATGTAATTCATTTTCAATGTGTTCTTTCACTGTTTGGAATTGCTGTCTCGTATCCTCTTTAAGGTTCTATTCCATCTGTCTAAGGTATTCCTTGAGTTCTTTATATGACCATTTTCCTGATGATTCTAGGTCCTCCTGATTATTTATGTTGTCCTTCATTGTTTGTACACATTTTCATCCTTGCTTTTTTATGCTGCTAATGTTACTTCTTGTTCTGTTTGACTGCTGAGTTACTGCTTACTCTTATAAATTTATTTGAAGCTTGGGAGGAAAGATAGTAGTAGGGATGGGAAGAAGTCACTAAAGAGAATGAGAGTAGGCAGGTAGAATTCAAGGAAGGGAGAATAAGAAAATTGAAAAGAAATGAAAAGACAAAAGAAAAAAAATAGAAAATAAAGAAAGAAATAAAATTTTTTAGAAATAATAATGATAATTATAAAAATTAAAATTAAAATTTAAAAGAATCATAAAATAATAAATTTTAAAAATTTTAAAAAATAAAAACATTAAAAAAAGTTAAAGAACAACAACAAAAAAATGAAAATGAAAGAAAAAGAAGAAAATAAAAAGAAAAAAATAATAATAATACATGCAGTAATAGAGTTCAATTAACTTCTCTTCCAGTAGGTGGAGCTGTGTGCATTGGGCCAAGCTTCTCCTCTCAATAGGTGGGAAGCAATCACTGTGCAGCAACTCTTTATCCCAGAATGGGCGGATCTCCAATCCTGAGTGTCTAGGGCCTTCTCTTTTGTTTCCTCAAGCCAGGCCCCCCAACCTGTGACGCTCACCACAATACTATGTAATGTTTTGAACAACCATTAATAAAAAGTTTTAAAAAAAGAAAACTAAATTCAGTGAATGATGCACACGAATCCTAATATTTCTACAGTAACTGACTCAGTTTAACATCAATGCAAGTCAATTCCTATGGGACATGATATGTATTTTGCTGTTCATTTGTATTCAACACTGGTACACTACTATTTCATCAGTTTATGCACATCATTGGATATATATTTCATCCACAATTTAGCAAATTTATAGGCATTTGTTTCACTTTCAATCACTTCCTGCTTCACAACTCATGTATTCCTCCATATTTCTTGACTGGTCTTTTCATGAGACTTCTTTCCAAACACATTATTTTCGATTTCCATAATCACTTTTGAAGCAAAACTCACACACACTTCATGATAAACAATAACCCTAAGATTACCATTAGATATATAACTGGTTGGAATGAATGATTGTATGTCAATATATGATATCTTATATATTTTCAGATATCAATTCAATCCATTATTTAAAGTGGAACCAGTTAGATTATTTATTCACTGTATATTCTATTCATCCATTATCTCTACATTCATTGACACAGGGTACACCACTTTGTACCCCCAATACTAATTTATATGTCTTCAAATATTGCTCCCAGAAATGGTGAAAGAAATACTCATATCACATGATCCACAGATACATTTTATCACAATAATTTTCTGGGCAGAAAATGCAAAGGTCACACTTATGATTGTACCAAAGCCTAAATGGAAAGTGAACATGGATTACTAAAAACATCCATGTCCAGGTTGCCTAATGCTTTCAAATGTTATTCCTATTGGTTACTACATATTTTTTTTCTTCCTAAGATTATGCATTCAATCTTAACCATGTTGAAAATGTCTAATCCTATCACTCACATTATAATTGCCTGATTTTGTAATGTCTCTATTGATATCTTTTTTCCTATATTTTCTCCAGTTCATCATTGTGACTGAGTCTTCACATGTGCTGACATTTACATTCACTCTATAACCGAAACCCTATTGCTAAAGAACATTTGTTCCAAATTTTATACTCACTCTTCTTCCTAAACCTACAGACTATCTTCCTAATCCTACTGACTCTCCCAATTTGAGTAAATGTTCTCTTCTACAATCAATCATCCAAAGTACAAGGTCCTTTGCAATTGTATATCGCATTATCTGAGACATCTCTGCAGAATGTAATTCAAAGCTAAGTATCCAAATCAAGGGCCTAATGCCCTTCTGTGCTACAAATCTTACATAGATTTCTGTTTTTGTACTTATATTTCACCTCTATAATCTTATAAATATTGCAGGTTACCAATAGCAGTAATCATCCTGCAGAATGATTTATAACCCAAATCGAACAAGGTATTAACCCTAACCATACACTGATCTGTCAATCTAACTTTACAAAAGGGCAGGGTCAGAGTTCATCTTAAAATACAGGAATGTAGGGGATCTTCCACCTGCTGAGAACCTCAAAGGTCCATGCAGATTTGATCCCAGGGAAAGATGCAGGCAGCTATGAAGTACCTGAGAGAGCAAAAGTCACCTTCCATGGGAAACAACCTGGTAAGGATGAAGGGTAGCTTCTGAATAAGCCTCTCTCTTCTTAATGTAGAGAAGATGGACCAAACCAGTCCTGTGTGGTAAGCTGTTCCCGGATGCCTATGGTTGATATACCATTCTAACTTGTGAAAGTATCACAGGAAGTAGGGGCAACCTTCATCATAGGACCATTGGAAGGAACTGTTAGGACAAAGTGGTTGCCAAAGCAGTGACCTCATTAAGATATTGAAGGAAGTAACCTCACCTTACTTCTTTGGTGATGGAAGTCTCAGATCCGGGAAGCCAGGCACCAAGAGCCAGTCCCAGTCCCAGTCTCAGTGTTCTCACTTGTTTGGATTTACCAAGGACAGAGTCAGTCTTTCTTGGTACCTACTGATGTGAGGATGGCCAAATGTCAGGAAAGCTCTGAAGATGGGCCTTTCCTGAGAAACCAGGTAGTGGATCACCGCTGGCTCATGAAAACTTCACAGAGTTGGCCAAGGAGACCAGATCTGACACAGGACAGGCCATTTCAGCGGAACATAGTATGGCCCACCATTCAGAGGACACTCCCGATAGTTACAGACCTACTTGGGGGAAGGAGGTGCCTTTGTGGGTTTGTGTGTGGGTTTGAGGTTTTGTCTCATGTTCTAAGAATAGTTAGGAAAGGTGGTTTGTTTGGTTTGGAGTGAACTGTTTCTGGTAAGACGTTTCGCAAGGCGAGTGTTTCTTTTTCTGTGCATCCACTGTGTCCGTGGTTGTAGACATTAGAAAAGAGAATGCATCAATGGATGTGTCCTGTCTAGTAGAAAGCATTCCAGAATTTATCTTGTCCAGTGTATGAATGGACTGCGGCTTGACTTATGGATGGGCAACATCTACTATCTTCCTAAGTTCCTGTTTTCTTCCTGAAAACTGATCACTCTCAGAATAGGCTCACGATTTTGTTTCCATAATTTGTACCACCTCCAAGCTCTGTGCTTACCAATTGTTCTGTTGCCCTGAATGTGAGGAAGGTCTTTTCTTCAGGCCAAACCTTTGTGAAGCATGAAGAAAACAGTTTTCAAATGGAAATGAAAGGGCATCACCTGTGGCTCTTTACTTAATTTCTTTGGAAAGGGATGTGTCTGAATCAGATTTTTGGCCCTGTGTGAGGTTATGTCTTAGATTCTCAGCACCTGAAGGATCTAAAAAAAAGATCCAATGTGTGCATCTAAAACAAAAATTGCCAAAAGAGCAGTCATTGTGAATGAAGTCTCTTGCCTACCTCTGTAAGGTTCCTGACCTTCATCAAGTGAGACTAGTGACTATTTGGGTCAAATGAGTTCCTCAAAACCCTGCAGAGGCTAGCCCATAGGTGCTTGGTTTTTCTCATGACTCCAATTCACATAAAGAATCTAAACCCCACAGTCAATAGGCCTCAAATTGGAGAAGCAGTGCCGTATTAACGAGTATTAGGGATTAACGTATTAGGGATTCTTTGGGTCAAATAAGTTCTTCAAAGTCCCGCAGAGGTTCTTGTGTTTTCTCATGACTCCAAATCACATAAATAATCTATACCTAAAAGTCAGTAGGCCTCAAATTGGAGAAATAGAGAAGTATTAACGGCAGGCTTATTTGATCACTCGTGGTTCACAGGAAGGGTGTCCAGGCCACCTTGAATATTGGCAAATGAGGGGCAAGGGAGTTTATTTTGGACACTGTCTTTGGCTGTGCCCCTCATTGAAAACTTCTGGCAAAGGTTACGATGAGTGACTATATGGAAGAAGATGAGGGCCATGTGGGAGAGTTTTGGTTTTAATTTTGGTCATTTGTGAGGCGGTTGGAAGAAATGACTTGGTCCACCAGGGCTTGAACTCTGGTGTGATTCCCCTTAGAGACTGGGTTTTGGAACTGACCTCAGAGAAGTATTGCCATGAATTTTGTTGGGATTTTAGGAGGCCACGCATGAGAGTCGCCCTTGGAAACTGGGATTTATTCCCAGGGTGGCTTTCCTCAGATCACTGGGAATCTCAGCCAAGATATCACATGATTTTATTCTGAAAGACTTCGGTACCATAGTTGAGAGTCAAAACACACACGTACCTCACATTGTAGACCTCAATGGGCCTGGCTTCATGTGTCCATTTGGCCACTCTTTGGGAAGACTTGCCTGTGAGAGTTCTCCAGAGCATTCACTGAAATGGGCTTCCTCAACATTTAATGTTTTCTGAATGAATTGAAACCAACAGTGCCTCCAACTTCATCCTTGAAAAATGGCTAGAAAAATACCATAAAATTTTGGAAATTCATTGGAGAAGCTTTGTATGTCCTGTTGCTGATCATGAGGGTACCAGACAGTGCCTTGAATTACTGGGTTTCATGAAAATGGTGTAGAACAGAGATTTCAGTATGTTGGAGCCTGCTGAGTAGTGGGCCTAGAGGAGTGGTGGGCAGGTGTGTGAAAGAACATCAGTGGTAGGGCCATGAGGATCTACCATTGGATTCCAAATGGCTTTTGACTGACATGGTGCAGCCAGCAGACCCTTATATGTAAAGGCATCTTGTTATATGGAGACGTTTCACGGCAATGTTCAGAATGAGGTTGATATGGACAAGGCGGCAATGGGACAAGATATGAGGGATAGAGCCTGGTTGGTGCATTCTCTCGCAGACTCTGACCCACCACTCGTGACAGAACTCCCTCCAGCACTGTGTCCCAGTTGAGCTCCTTGTATTTTGTGACGCAAATACCAAACTCCCAGTGCTGCAGCAAAAATACCACAAAACGTTGAGGAGGAACAAATGGCTTCACAGTCCACACGGGGAGACACTTAGTCTCCAGTGGTCACAGTTGACCTACAAAGAGAGGATTCTTCACTGCTTCCTCATGTTTATTGGAAAATAAGAAACCCTATTGCTAAAGAACTTTTGGTCCAAATCGTATACTCACTCTTCTTCCTAAACGTACCGACTATCTTTCAAATACTAATGACTATCCTTTTTTGAGTGGATGTTCTCTTCTACATTCAATCTTCCAAGGTACAGGTCCTATGCCATTGTATATCAAATTTTCTGAGACATCTGTGCAGAACATAATTCAAAGCTAAGTATCCCAATCAAGGGCCCAATGCCCTTCTGGCCTTCAAATCATACCTAGATTTCTGTTTTCTTTCTTATATTTCACCTCTATATTTTTGTAAATATCGCAGGTTCCCAATAACATAATTCATCACAGAGAATATTTCCTAACCCAAATTGAACCTGTTATTAACCCTAAATATACACTCTTCCCTCAATCTCATTTTACTGAAAAGCAGGGACAGAGTTGTTCTTAGAATACAGGAAATTACGGGACCTTCCACCTGCTGAGAACCTCAAAGGTCCATACAGAAATGATACCCAGAGAAGTTGTAGGCAGGTATGAAGGACCTGAGAGAGCAACAGTCATATTCCATGGCAAGCAACCTGGTCAGGATGAAGCAATGTGTCTGAATCAGCTTTTCTCTTCTTATTGTAGAGAAGATGGATCAAACCAGCCTGTGTGGAGAGCTGTTCCTGGGTGCCTATGGATGATATATCATTCTAACTTGTGATAGTGTCACAGAAAGTAGGGGAAGCCTCCATCTCATGGGACCCTTGGAAGCAACTCTTAGGACAATGTGGTTTCCAAGGCAGTGGCCTCATTCAGTTCCAAAGAAAGTGACATGCCTCATTTCCTTGGTGATTGAACTCTCTGAACTTGGTATCCAAGAAGCCAGGCACGAAGAGGCAGTCCAAATCCCAGTCCCAGTGGGCTCACTTGTTTGGATTTTCCAAGGACAGAGTCAGTCTTTCTCGGTAACTACTGCTGTGAGGATAGCCAAATGCCAGGAGAGTTCTGAAGAGGGACATTTCCTGAGAAAGCAGGTAGTGGCTCAACACTTTGTTCCTGACAACTTCACAGAGTTAGCCAAAGAAACCAGATCAGAGAGGTGGTTTGTTTGGTTTGGAGTGAACTGTTTCTAGTAGATTCTTTTACAAGGTGAGTGTTTCTATGTCTGTGTATCCCACTGTGTCCCTGGTTGTAGACATTAGAAAAGAGAATGCAACAATGGATGTGTCCTGTCTAGTAGAAAGCTTCCCAGCATTCATCCTGCCCAATTTATGAATGGAGTGTGCCTTGCCTTATGGATGGGCAACACCTACTACCTTCATAAGTCCCTGTTTTCTTCCTGAATTCTGGCCACTCTCCAGAATACACTCATGGTTTTCTGTCCAAGGTATGTACCAACTCCAAGGTCTGTTACATGACCATGTACTGGATAGCTGAAGGAAATGGCCAGCATATCAAAAACTCAGATATCCGTGTGACCAGGAAAATCTCAGTGTATAAACCTGCTTTGGGCCTTTTGCTTACCTATTGTTCTTTTGCCCTGAATGTCAGGAAAGTCTTTGCCTCAGGCCACCCCTTTGTGAAGCCTGAAGAAAACAGTTTTGAAATGGAAATGAATGGGCATCACCTGTGGCTCTTTGCTTAATTGCTTTGGAAAGGGATGTGTCTGGATCAGGCTCTTGGCCCTGTGTGAGTCTGTGGCTTAGATTTTCAGCACCTGATGTATCTAAAGAAAGATCCCATGTGAGCATCCAAAACCAAAATGGCAAAAAGTTTAGTCATTGTTAATGAATTCTATTGCCTACCCCTTTTAGGTTCCTAAAATCCATCAATTGAGAATAGGGATCCTTTGGGTCAAGTGAGTTCTTCAAATCTCTGCAGAGGACCTTGGTTTTCTCATGACTCCAATTCACATAAAGAATCTAAACCCCACAGTCAGAAGGCCTCAAATTGGAGAAATGGAACAGTATTAAGGGCAGGCCTATTTGATCACTTCTGGTTCACAGGAAGGGTGTCCAGGCCACCCTGAATTTAGGCAAATGAGGTGCAAGGGAGATTATTTTGGACATTGTCTTGGCCTGCGACCCTCATGGAAAACTCCAGCCAGAGGTTATGATGAGTGTCTATATGGGAGAAGATGAGGGCCATGTGGGAGTGTTTTGGTTTTAATTGTTTTTATTTAAGTCATGGTTGGAAGAGTTGACTGGATCCACCTGGGCTTGAACACTGGTGTGATTCCCCTAGAGACTGAGTTCTGGAACTGACCTCCAAGAAGTATTGCTGTGTATTGTGTTGGGATTTTAGGAGGCCACGCATGTGATTCGCCCTTGGAAACTGAGATCTAGGCCCAGGGTGGCTTTCCACAGAGCACTGGGAATCTCAGGAATGATATTACATGATTTTATTCTTAAAGACGTGGCAGCCATTGTTGCAAGTCAAAACACACATGGACCTCACATTGTAGACCTCAATGGACCTGGCTTCATGTGACCTTTTGGCCTGTCTTTGGGAAGCCTTGCCTGTTAACGTTTTCTAGAGCTTTCATTGAAATGAGCTTTTTCTCCATTTAATGGTTCCTGAGTGAATTGAATCCCACAGTGCCTCCAATGTCATCGTTGAAAAATGGCTAGATAAATACCATTAAATTTTTGAATTCCCATGACCAGGTCGCACTGGAGAAACTTTGTATGTCCTATTGATGATCATGAGTGTATCAGACAGTGCCTTGATTGACTGGTGTTCATGAAAATGGTGTAGAAGAGAGATGCCAGTAATTTGGAACCTGATGAGTAGTCGGCCTAGAGCAGTGGAGTGCAGGTGTGTGTTAAAACATCTGTGGTGGGGTCATTTGGATTTGCATTGGCTTCCAAATGTTTTGTTACTGACATAGTGTAGCCTCTAGATCCTTGTATGTAAAGGCATCTTGTTATATGGAGAGGTTTCAGTGCAATGTTTAGAATCAGATTGCTATGGTCAAGGGGGCAAGCTATGTGGGATAGAAGCCTGGTTGGTGCATTCTCTTGCAGACCCTTACCCACCACACATGAAAGAACTCCCTCGAGCACTGTGTCCCAGTTGAACTCCTTGCATATCGAGAAGCAAATACCAAACTCCCAGTGCAGCTACAAGAAACACCACAAAAGTGGAGGATGATTAAATGTCTTCACAGTCCACACTGGGAGACACTTAGCCCCCATTGGCAACAGTTTACCTACAAAGAGAGAATTCAGCACTGCTGCCTCATATCCATTGGAAAATATGAAACCATGTCCTCCAGGTCACATAGATGCAGACCCAGATTTGATGGTCTCAATAGAAAGGAAGCTAAAGCTCCTGAAAACAACATATATTTCAAGTGCCCAACCTCAGAAGCAGTTTCTCAAGAAATCTTTATGCCGGCAGAGCTCCATGTTTGTGGAGTTATTACCCTGTTCTTTGCTTTTGGAAACTCCTCTACCACCTTCAAGTTTGTGAACTCCTGAGCATTTTCCATTCCAGATGTGTATTCACAGATTTTCAAATCTTCTCTAATTGTGTCTTACTTGGGGTGAAGGTAATGTCAAGGCATTGTTCTGAATGAAAGTGGGAAGATTTTGGGGTAGCACATATTTGCATACACATTGCATTCTTTTTTCAGTTTTCCATTGGAAATACTGAATCCCTGACTGTCAGGGGTAGAAGGAATTCTCCTTCAAAGAATAGCCTGACACTTACAAGAAACAACACCCAGGGAGACATCATCTCTTGGAGACATCATTTAGCCATCTGTGTCCCTGAGACATCCTGTGGCCATCTGTCTTCCTGAAATATCCTGAGGTTATCTCACCTTGTGTAGACATCCAGGAACTGCCGATAAGAGAGCTTTCCCATCTCCAGCATATAAAATCCCCTGTGTGAACAATGTATTTTAAAGGTTGATCAGAACTCCTGTCTTGCTGTCATCTCTCGTGTCTCTTGTCCCTTCATTCCTCCCTATCTTGGTTCGCTGCCCACGTTGATGTGTCCTGCCAGCCGGGACATCTGGCGCCCACTGACTGGGGCTCGAGCCTTTGAGTCATAGGGAACCCCGTCCTCCTGGAAAACTTGGTCAAGCGGAGCTCACAATTGCCTCAGCAGACACCACCGAGAGACAGATCCAGGAGGAGAGTGGGGATGACGCACGGGGAGTGACCCACCATGGGTCAAGCAGTTTTGTCACATGATTTGTATTTGTCGGGCCTCAAGGATTCCTTCAAGACATGGGGGGCACGTGTTAAGAAAAAGGACTTAAAATTTTTCTTTTCATACATAGGGGAATTGTGTCTATGATTTCACCTTGAAGGGACCATTAATGGTAAAAGATGGCTTAGAGTAGGAGACTGTTTAAAAGATTATTATGAATCCTTTGGACAGAAAAATTGCCTGTTCCCACCTTTTCTTACTGGAAATTAATTAATGAATTTCTTAAAAGTTCACCCTTTGACAATGGTACCTTAAAACTTTTCAGGAATAGGAAAGAGACTATGCAAAAGACCTCTCGTCCCCCCTCGCATGCCCATCAGTTAGTATAGACATAGACCATTCTCAGTCTCCCCAGGACACTGGAAACCTTCCTGGTCCCCCTCAAAATACCACCCTAATGAATAGGGCTCCAATGGTTACCAACCGCCTTTATCCAGTTTGAAATCCTGGAGACACATTGACCCCTGGGGAGAAGGCTAACTTGGAGAAGGAAGCAACTCCCTATGATACAGAAGACCTGCCACTGCTTAGGACCCAGCCACAGCCTATAGGACTTACACATCCACCTCCCTCCTATATCTCTCCTGCTTTTTGTGCTCTGGCCCTTCAGGGGCCAAATCCCCCCACCAGATATTTTTTCTCCAATTCCCTTGCCTAACCTGGCTCCCTTGGGAGAGTCTCTCCAACATAGACTGGAAGAGATCCAAGTTTAAAAAGAATTAAGATCCCTTGACTCTGAGCTTTATTCATTAGCCTTATTGCTGGAGTCAACACAAGCTGGCCCAAAGTGGTCTAATACAAAGGCTAAGCCGCTCCATTGGACTGTTCTCACTTTTCAGTCACCCTCAGTTAGATAGTTAATCCTGCCCAGGTTGATGTCAAAGACTTAGACGAGGATCAAGAGGAGGAAGCGGGGGAAATGGATCAAGGAGATCAGGACTCAGAGGATGAGGACTTCATCCCTAGGCAGGAAGGAACCCAGAGTTTCTACAAAACATTAAGCCTGCGTTTTCTTGAAAAAACTTAAAAAGTCTTGTGCTCACTATGGACCCATTGCACCCTACACGTAGGCTTTATTAGAAAGCTACATGACACAATGTCTTACTCCCAATGATTGGAAATTTTTAGACCAAGCTACCCTCAATGCCGCAGACTTCCTGTTATGGAATGCAGATTTCAAAGAGCACTGTCAGGAAACTGCTCAGAAAAATTTAACTAAGCCCTCCTCTAATTCCTGGACTTATGTTAAGCTAGTGGGCAATGCGCCTTTTGACACTAAAACTTAACTGGCACGTTTCCCTGCTGGACTTTTGACACAGATTCAGATGGCTGGCTTACATGCTTGGAGACGCCTCCCTCCAAAGGCCTCTGCTACGACTTCCCTGGCAAAAATTCGACAAGGGCCCGACAAGCCTTATAGCGACTTTGTTCCCCGGCTTAACCTAGCTGCGGGATTCTTGCTTGGACCAAGTGAAAGCGAAAGCACCTTTGTAAAACATCTTGCCTTTGAATATGCCAACCTGGCATGTCAGGATGTTCTTCGACCACATAAGAAAAAAGTGAAACTTTCTGACTTTATTGGACTCTGTGCAGGGTTGGGTGTAGCCCTTGCCATGGGTCTCACCCTCGGTGCCGCCTTTACCAAGGCCTTTCACAATCCTGGCTCACGTAGTTGCTTTACTTGTAAACAACCTGGCCATTTTGCACGTGAGTGTCTGACAGGCAAACAAAGCCTAAGAATAGTGTCTTTTCAAACTGAGGCTAAACTGCCCCCAGCTACCCTTTGCCCTAGATGAGGTAAAGGTCATCACTGGGCCAGTGAGTGTAGATCTAAGACAAATGCCCTCAGCAGCCTATCTCAAAATCCTTCTCCACAATTGCCTCATTCCAATTAGCCACCCCAGGCAGCGCAGGATTGGACCTTTTTGCCGCCACCGATACAATATTAGACTCAATGCAAGGGCCCCAGATAATACCCACTGGAATTATGGGTCCCACTCCATCTCATATGTGTGCCCTTATTCTTGAAAGAGCCTCTACTACCTTACAAGGTGTTCAGGTCTTCCCTGGCATTAAAGATAATGATTTCACTGGAGAAATAAAAATACTGGCCACAGCTATTAATGGAGTTGCGGCCATCCCAGCAGGAACAAGACTTGCACAATTAATACTCCTTCCCTTGGATTCAGGAGGCACTTCCACCACTCAAACCTACCGAGGGGGACTACCTCCTTGGGCTCCTCTGATGTATATTGGGTTCAGCCCATTTCTCACAATAGACCCACCCTTATCTTACTCATTGAAGGAAAGGAATTCCAAGGAATTCTTGATACTGGAGCTGATGTCACAATTATTTCTCAAAAATACTGGCCAACAGGTTGGCCCCTCACCCCATCCTTGACAGACCTTAAAGGGATAGGACAGTCAAAAAATCCTCTGGTCAGCTCTAGGGCTCTTAGCTGGACTGATAAAGAGGGTAATATGGGAACTGTCACTCCTTTCTTTGTTCCTGACCTTCGTCTTAACCTATACGTCCGAGATATTTTGAGTCAAATGTAAGTTATTCTTTCCAGTCCCAATTCCATGGTGACTTATCAAATGCTTCATATGAATTTTGTCCCTGGTACAGGCATGGGGAGACTGAGACAAGGACTGGTTGAGCCTATACAACCCTTACAAAAAACAAATACATATAGACTTGGGTATTTGGATTTTTAGTGTTGGTCCCTGACCCTCCTGTACCCCATGCAGATAAAATTATTTGGGAGACTCAGACTCCTGTGTCGGTGGATCAGTGGCCCCTTACCCAAAAAAAATTGGAGGCTGCCTCCATGTTAGTGCAGGAACAGCTGGCAGCTGGCTATGTAGAGCCATCAAGCTCACCATAGAATAATTCTATTTTTGTTATCAAGAAAAAATCAGGCAAGTGGCGCCTTTTACAAGATTTGTGTGTCATTAATAAAGTTATATGCCTGATGGGAGCACTACAGCCAGGCATTCCCACACCAGTGGCTATTCCCAAAAACTATTGTAAAATGGTTGTTGACTTAAAAGATTGCTTTTTTACCATTGCTTTACATCCTGAGGATAGACCCTATTTTGCCTTTAGTCTCCCTCACATTAATTTTCAGGGCCTTATGCACAGATTTCAATGGAAGGTTCTTCCCCAAGGTATGGCCAACAGCCCTAGTCTTAGCCCAAAATACGTTGCTCAAGCAGTAGACCCTGTGAGAGAGCAATGTTCACAAATTCATATTTTACATTAATTGGATGATTTGTCAATTGCTGCACCTAATATCCATGACGTTAATAATTGTTACCTGGACCTTTACAAAACCCTCACTACCTTGGGACTGCAGATAGCTTCTGATAAGGTTCAAACACAGGACTGTTATACCTATTTGGGCCTTAAACTTCAAGATAATCAGATTCAAATTCCTAAAATACAACTACGTGTGGACCATCTTCACACTCTTAATGATTTTCAAAAATTACTGGGGGATATTAAATGGCTAAGAACATATTTAAAATTACCCACTTGTGTACTTTTGTCCCTTAATTATATTTTGAGAGGTGATTCCCACCC
This sequence comes from Callospermophilus lateralis, assembly GCF_048772815.1. Taxonomy (NCBI): domain Eukaryota; kingdom Metazoa; phylum Chordata; class Mammalia; order Rodentia; family Sciuridae; genus Callospermophilus; species Callospermophilus lateralis. Next base: position 76,916 of record NW_027512481.1, on the reverse strand, counting down.
CTCCTCCTCTCAAAAGCTTACACACGAGACATTACAGGCATTAAACCAAGTCACAGAAGCCATTGCCCAACAGTTTGTTACACAAATTTCTTATAACCTTCCTCTGGTTCTGGTTATTTAACAAACTCCTCATACACCCACAGGAATAATTTGGCAGCGAGATCCACATTTTAAAAATAAAGGCTGCCCCTTGCTTTGGGTCCATTTACCCACCACATCCTCCAAGGTTATTACTGTTAATCTTGCTCAGGTAGCTTCTATTATTATTAAAGGTCATTTGATTCTCGACAACATTTTGGCAAAGAACCTCATAATAATTTAATTCCATATATGAAGGACCAAACCAAATTTTTAATACAGACACGGGATGAATGGGGTATTGCCCTATCAGGCTTTTGGGGAACAATTGATAACCACCTCCCCAATGACCCCCTTTTACATTTTGTCCAGTTACATCCATTTATTTTTCCCAAAATTACTCAAAAGGCTCCCATTCCTCAAGCCCTTAATGTCTTTACAGACGGTTCCAGTAATGGCTGAGCGCTCTTTGTTGTCAATACCCAGCCTACCATCTTTGATACTATCTATCAGTCAGCACAGGTTGTGGAATTGTTTGCCATAACACAAGTTTTTATAATATTTTTTGATAATCCTGTTAATATTTATACAGACAGTGCCTACATTGCTCATTCTGTGCCCCTGCTGGACATTTCCCCCACCATTAAGGCTTCTTCCAATGTGGCCTTTCTTTTTCATCAGCTTCAGCAGCTAATTCAGGGCAGACAACACCCATTTTTCTTAGAACACATCAGGGCACACTCTGATCATCCCAGGCCTCTAACACAAGGTAATGCCCAAGCTGATGCAGCAACTCGTTCCATCTTTCCAATTTTTGTGGGCTCCATTCAAAAGGCCACAGAGTTACACAATCTTCACCATCTAAATTCCAAGAGCCTTCAATTACTTTGTAAAATTACCATGCAACAGGCACGAGAAATAGTAAAAGCATGCCCAGGTTGCACTGTCTCCCTCCCCATTCAACACATGAGAGTTAACCCCCGAGAATTACTGCCCAATCAGTTTTGGAAAATGGATGTTACTCATTTTCCTGAATTTGAAATTACCAAATATATACACGTTTCTATATATACCTTCAGCGACTTTATTTTTGCATCACCACATTCAGGAGAGGCTACCAAATATGTTCTTTCTCCTCTTATTTCAGCCTTTTCCATAATGGGTAAACCAATACATATTAAAACAGATAATTATCCTGCATATACCTGTGCCAAGTTTAAATAGTTTTGTGCTACCTTGCAAATTCGTCATACTACTGGAATTTCATACAACCCTCAGGGCCAAGGCGTTGTGGAACTTGCCCACCTTACCTTATAGACTTGGATAACCCTCCATAAGGCTTCCGCCCTTGTATTTACCACTCCCAGGCATCGCCTTAACCATGCCTTACTTCCCCTTATTTTTCTTACCCTAGACAGTGAAGGCCATTCGGCCGCAGACAGAAACTGGCATCCCTTGTCCAATTCTGTTCGCCCACCTCTTATGTGGTGTAATTCCCTTACAAATAAATGGAAAGGTCCTGTTCTCATCTGGGGACGAGGCTCAGCTTGTCTTTTGGACCAAGAGCAATCAGCCCCAAGATGGTTACCAGAATGCCTGGTTAAACAGGTTAATGACTTACCTCAACACAGGGATGGAGGGCCTCCCCCTGAGGACAAATTTTGTTCTTTTTCAGATGCAGCCAACAATCTGTGTGAGGATCCTGATTTAGGCACTTCTGCTTAACAGGTTTGTACATGGAGGCCTTGGCCCTCCACGTTCCAACATCATGGTGTAAGTTTTTGGGCCCCCATGTGAATGCAAGTGATGATCTTGGACTCAGGCTCCCACTAGTTGGACCGAGACTGCTGACTGCGTGACTAAGGTGGCTTACCTCCATGCCGAGGTTGACCATAAACTTGGAGGAGTTCATCACCCTAATTGGGTATGTGTTAACAAGCCAAAGTTTATTCCCCCTAGTACAAGTAAAGCTCTCCAAAATTCTTCTGCAACCTGTTCGCATACCCAGGCGAGGCATGACTCTTGTTATGTGTCGCCCTCAATTTGTGTTAACAAGCAGGGAGAACAATTTTTTGAAGCCTCCCAAACTAAAACTCATGCAGCAGGGGGGACCACTATTCATTATACCTCCGTTCTATTTGACCAGGGAGTAGAAGGCAAATACACCAAGCTACAGTCAGCTGGTTGCCAAGGCCCTGTCGGTAAACCCTCCTGCTGGCCCATTAAGGCCCCTACAGGGGTCACTGATGGTGGAAGAACCACTGATGCTGTCAAACATCCTCACATAATCAAACTTTTGAAACCCCAAATCCCTGAGCTCACATATCATCCCTTAATGTTGCCTAAATCTCAGCTCCCAGGTTTAGATACCAATACATTAGATATTTTGGAAACTACCTTCTACTTGCTTAATAATTCCAACCACACCCTTGCTGGTGATTGCTGGCTCTGCATGACAACAGGGGCAATTATGACTATGGCAGTTCCTATTAATTCTATCATAGACAATGATAATACATGCCAACCCGGATTTCCTTTTTAAGTACAACTTATAGGCACTATTACATTATGTCTTTTAGGCGCGATGCAGAATAACACCTATGATATTGATGTTGGAGTTACTTTCTTTGAAAATTGCTCAACATACAAAATTATTCCTCACCCACCCCAACTCTTTGTCCTCCCAATGGCAGAGTTTTAATGGGTGGAGGAAACTTGGCCTTCCCCAGGCTTCCAGCGAATTGGACCGGTGGCTCTGTTCTTGCCTTATTACTCCCTGATATAACTATAGTCCCAGGAGATGAACCTCTACCCATTCCTAGCCTAGACACCTTAGTCAAAAGACACAGGCGGGCAATACAGGCCTTACCACTCATTGCCAGCTTTGGAATAACAGCTGCTGTGGGCACAGGTACACTGGCTTAGGCACAGCTATACACTCTTACCATCGCCTGTCTCAACAACTTATAAATGATGTACAAACTCTATCAGGAACCATTAAAGATCTGCAGGACCAAATAGACTCCCAGGCAGAAGTGTTCCTTCAAAAAGACGAGGCTTAGATTTGCTGACAGATAACCAGGGAGGTATTTGCTTGGGCTTAGGGGAACGATGCTGCTTTTATGCCAATAAATCAGGCATAGTATGCACTAAAATTAAGCACCTTCAATAAGATCTAGAAAGAGATGACGCGAACTATTTGAAAATCCCCTCTGGACTGGGCTTTATGGATTTCTACCCTACCTTCTTCCCCTATTAGGCCCTTTGTTGGGTTTACTTATAATTGGGTCCATAGGACCCTGCATTATAAACAGGCTGGTACAATTTATTAAAGAACAGATTAATATTTTGGCCTCTAAACCCATACAGGTCCATCATTGTCTGGAGATGGAAGACAGTGCTGCCAACTTTTAAAAGGATGTTCTACCCTTCTCACAGGCTTATTTCTTAAGTTTACATCCCCACAGATCTCTCTTTCTTATATAAAAGTATGAGTAACAGCTCTGACCAACTATCTTCTGCCCTTGCCATAACGGTTCGTCCCCCATGGGCCCCTCCACTTGGCGGAGGATGCACCCATGGAGTGAGGATGTTATCCCAGTTCATTATTGTGATTGACTCTTCACATGTGCTGACATTTATATTCAATCTCTACGCAAAAGCCTATTGCTAAAGAAATTTTGGTCCCACTCCTATACTCACTCTTGTTTCTAAACCTACCAACTATCATCCTAATCCTACTTACTATCCCTTTTTGACTGGATGTTCTCTTCAACATTCAATCATCGAAGATACAAGGTCCTATGCCATTGTATATCGATTCATCTGAGACGTCTGTGCAGAATATAATTCAAAACTAAGTATCCCACTCAAGCGCCTAATGCCTTACTGGGCTTCAAATCTTACCTAGATTTCTGTTGGTTCCAATACCATTATTCATCTCGCAGAAGGATTCCTAACCCAAATCGAACCTGTTATTAACCCTAACCATACACTGTTCGCTCAATCTCACTTTACAGAAGAGCAGGTAAAGAGTTGGTCTTACAATACAAGAATGTAGGGGATCTTCCACCTCCTGAGAACCTCAAAGGTCCACGCAGAAATGATCCCTGGATAAGATGTAGGCAGCTATGGAGGACCTAAGAGAGCAAAAATCATCTTCCATGGCAAAAACCCTGGTCAGGACGAAGGGATGTGTCTGAAACAGCCACTTTCTTCTTAATATAGAGAAGATGGACCAAACCAGGCCTCTGTGGAGAGCTGTTCCCAGGTGCCTATGGTTGAAATACCATTCTTACTTTTGAAAGTGTCACAGGAAGTAGGGGCAGCCTCCATTTCATGGGACCCTATGAAACAACTGTTAGCACAAAGTGGTTGTCAAGGCAGTGACCTCTTTCAGTTTCTGAAGGAATTGACCTACCTAACTTCCTTGGTGTTTGAAATCTCTGAACTTGGGATCCAGGAAGCAAGGCATCCAGAGCCAGTCCCAGTCTCAGTCACATTGGGCTCACTTGTTTGGATTTACCAAAGATAGGGTCAGTCTTTCTTGGTACCTACTGATGTGAGGATGGCCAAATGCCAGGAGAGCTCTGAAGAGGGGCCTTTCCAGGGAAAGCAGATAGTTGCTCACCAATGGCTCCTGGCAACTTCACAGAGTTGGAAAAGGAGACAAGATCTGAGACCCCACAGGGCATTTCGGTGGAACAGAGTATGGCCCACCAGTCAGAGGACACTCCATATATTCACACACCTACTTGGGAGAAGGAGGTGCCGTTTGAGTATGGGTGTGAGTATGCGGTTTTGTCTCATGTTCTGAGAATAGATAGGAAAGTCGGTTTGTTTGGTTTGGAGTGGACTGTTTCTTGTATGTCATTTGACAAGGCAAGTGTTTCTATATCTGTGTATCCTACTGTGTCCGTGGTTGTAGACATTAGAAAAGACAATGCATCAATGGATGTGTCCTGTCTAAAAGAAAGCTCCCATCATTCATCCGGCCCAATTTATGAATGGACTGCAGCTTGCCTTATAGATGGGCAAAACCTATTATCTTCCCAAGTTCCAGTTGTCTTCCTGAATTCTGGAAACTCTCCAGAATAGGCTCATGGTTTTGTGTCCAAGATATAAACCACTTCCACACTCTGTGAAATGGCCATGTACTGAATAGCTGAAGGGAATGGGGGCATCTCAGAAAACTCAGATATCAGTGTGACCAGGAAAGTCTCAGAGGAGAAACCCTGCTTTGGGCCTTTTGCTTGCCTATTGTACTGTTGCCCTTAATGTCAGGATGGTTTTTGCCTCAGGCCACACTTTGTGAAGTGTGAAGAAATTAATTTTCATATGGAAAAGAATGGGCATCACCTGTGGCTCTTTGCTTAATTGCTTTGGAAAGGGATGCGTCTGAATCAGCATCTTGGCCCTGTATGAGGCTGTGGCTTAAATTCTCAGCACCAGATGGATCTAAAGAAAGATCCCATGTGTGCATCCAAAAAAAATGGCAAAAAGTTCAGTTTTTGTGGATGAAGTTTCTTGCCTTTCTCTCTTAGTTTCATGACCTTTATCAAGTGAGAATAGGGATCCTTTGGGTCAAATGAGTTCTTGAAAGCCATGCAGAGGTGCTTGGGTTTCCTCATGACTCCAAATCAGATGAAGAGTCTATACCTGACAGGCAGTAGGCCTCAAATTGGAGAAGCAGAGCAGTATTAAGAGCTGGCCTACTTGATCACTCCTGGTTCACAGGAAGGGTGTCCAGGCCACAATGACTTTAGGCAAATGAGGGGCAAGGGAGCTTTTTTTGAACACTGTCTTTGGATGTGCCCCTCATGGAAATATCCAGCCACAGTTTATGATGAGTGTATATATGGAAGAATATGAGGGCTATGTGGGAGTGTTTTGGTTTTAATTCTGGTCATTTGTGTGGTGGTTGGGAGATGACTGGGTCCACCGGGGTTTAAACTCTGGTGTGATTCCCCTTAGAGACTGTGTTGTGGAACTGACCTCAGAGAATTATTGCCATGAAATGTGTTGAGATTTTTGGAGGCCACACATGGGAGTCACCCTTGGAAACTGAGATCTAGACCAAGGGTGGCATTCCACACAGCACAGGGAATCTCAGCAATGATATCATGTGATTTTATTCTGAAAGACTTGGCAGCCATAGTTGAGAGTCAAAACAAACATGGATCTCACATTGTAGACTTCTATGGGCCTGGCTTCATGTAACATTTGGCCACTCTTTGGGAAACCTTGCCTGTGAGAGTTTTCTAGAGCATTCATTGAAATGAGCTTCCTCACCATTTAACGGTACCTGAATGAATTGAAACCCAGAGTGCCTCCAAATTCATCCTTGAAAAATGGCTACATAAATACCATGACATTTTTGAAATTCCCATGACCAGGTGGCACTGGACAACCATGAATGTCCTGTTGCTGATTTGAGTTTACCAGACACTGCCTTGATTGACAGGGTTTCATGATAATGATGTAGAACAGAGATGTCAGTAAGTTGGAGCCTGCTGATTAGTGGTCGTAGAGAAGTGTTGTGCACGTGTGTGTTAAAAAATCTGTGGTGTGGTCATGTGGATCTGCCATTGGCTTTCAAATGGGTTGTGACTGACATGGAGCAGCCAGCAGAACCTTGTATGTAGAGGCATCTTGTTATATGGAGAAGTTTCAGGGCAATGTTCAGAATCAGGTTGCTATGGTCAAGGGGGCAAGCTATGTGGGATAGAAGCCAGATTGGTGTATTCTCCTGTAGACCCTGACCCACGACACGTGACAGAACTCCCTCCAGCAGTTTGTCCTAGTTGAACTTTTTGAATTTCGTGAAGCAAATACCAAACTCCCAGTGCAGCGGCAAGAAACACCACAAAAAGTGGAAGGTGACCAAATAGCTTCACACTCCACATGGGGAGACACTTAGCCCCCAGTGGCCACAATTATCTACAAAGAGAGAATTCAGCACTGCTGCCTAATGTTCATTGGAATATAAGAGACCATGTCCTCCAGGTCACATAGATGCAGACCCAGCTTTGATGGTCTCACTACAAAGGAAGCTAAAGCTCCTGACAACAACATATATTTCAAGTGCCCAACCTCAGAGGCAGTTTCTGAAGAAGTATTTAGGCCAGCAGAGCTCCATGATTGTGGAGTTTACACTGTCCCTTACTTTTGGAAACTGGTCTACCACCTTCAAAGTTCTAAACTCCTGAGCAATTTTCATTCCAGATATATATTCACAGATTTTATAACTCTTCTCCTCAAATTGTGTCTTACTTGGAGCGAAGGAAATGTCAAGGAATTGTTCTGGATGAGAGTGGAAGGATTTTTGTGTAGCACATGTTTGCATACACATTGGATTCATTTTCCAATTTTCCAATTGAAATACTGAATCCCTGACACTACCCCATACCCTACTAGACTCTGTGTACTAATCCTAATATGATGGAGAAAAATAATCCCCAAAAAATTGAAATACAAGCATTTACAAAAGAGGCCTGGTGTATATTTGGACTTGCCTTATGCACTGTATAGGGTAGGAGTTATAAATCTAGTCAATTTTTTGTTGAAATAGTTCTCCAGTTGTTTTTAAAGTTAACCAATATGTGAATTCCTGTCTCCCTTTCACTGTAGCCTATTCAGCATATGTATTTTTATAAGCACATATACAATCCTACCTGGTACCACACGTACACTATTTTGTGGTTGCTGACTTGGCAGATACAAATTGTGAGAAGAGATCACTCCTCCTAAATGCTGATGGAACTGAAAATTCAACCTATGGGTGAGTTTCCTAGCTGAACAACATTATATATAAATCCATGTTCAGTAAAATGAATATTTTTGATCTGTGAATGATATATATTTCATGGTGAATTTCAATTGGCATATAGTGCTAATTTTTAATATCTGTATATATATATATATATATATATATATATATATATATATATATATATATATATACTATCCAGATTTTTCAAAATATGAAATATATCTGTCTTATTATACATTTCCTAAATTCATTCATATTCATGTATGTGGATTTATAATTATCTTTTCACAAGATCATTCTCAGAAATATTCATCCACCTGAAATACATATTTGTTTCCTACTACTGAAAACTAACTTCAGTGAATGGTGTATACAAATCCTAATATTTCTTCAGTAACTGACCAAGTTTAACATCAATGCAAGTAGACCCCTATGGAACATGATGTGTATTTTGATGTTAATTTTTTTTCAACACTGGTGCATTACAATTTCTTTAGTTTATGCACATCATTGGATATAGATTTCATCCACAAGTTTGCAAATTTATAGGCATTTGTTTCACTTTCAATCACTTTCTACTTCAGAACACATATATTTCTTCATGTTTCTTGACTGGTCTTTTCATGAGACTTCTTTCCAAACACATTATTTTTGATATCCATAAGTACTTTTGAAGCAAATCTCACACACCCTACATGATGAACCATAACCCTAATATTACGATTAGATGTATAACTGGTTAGAATGAATGATTGTATATCAATATATGATTTCTTATATATTTTCAGATATCAATTCAATCCATTATTTAATGTGGAACCAGTTATATTATTTATACACAATATTGTCTATTCATGCATTATCTCTATATTCATAGACACAGGGTACACCTCTTTATACCCCCAATACTAATTTACATGTCTTCAAAATATTCCTCCTTGAAATGGTGGAAGAAATACTCATGTCACCTGACCTATGTATACATTTTATCACAGTAATATTCTGGACACAAAAAGCAAAGGTCACACTTATGATTGTACCAATGTAAAGGTTGGTCGAGCGTTGGAGTAAGAGACCACCAAGAGACTGTCACATGCAACAGCAAAGTGTTTATTGGGGGTCCAGCATGCTGTGGCTCAGAGCTCACTTGAATTTAGCAGAGAGCCCTGAGAATAGCTTAAGCAGAGCTTATATACTTTCCTTAGAGAGGGCAGGGAGTGAAATTTATTGATGGGTCATGGCAAGTGGGCGGTTTGTTTGCAAATGTGTGAGGGAGTACATTCTGCAGTTTGGCAATTGGGGACAGTACATTTGGGGAACAAGATAAGCAAACAGTTCTCAAGATTTCAACAGTGTTTTGTTAAGCATACAGAAAAACAGAAATTGACAAGTACCTATTTTATTATCCTTTCATTCCCCACTTCTTGTTCTGGTTACTTTTAATCATAAAAGTGATCATTGGGGGGTGTCACAATTCATGTCTGCTAGTCGGAAACATTGTTGTCTGATTACCATAAGTTTAACTTGTCCAATTTGAGCTTGGAGAAAAGAAACTACACGGTTGAGCATACAGGGCCCTACAGTTAGCAATAATATGAAGATTATTAAAGGACCGGCCAAGGCTGATAAAAGTGTAGTTACCCACGGGGACTGTGTGTACCAAGACTCAAACCACCCTTTTTGGGCCTCTGTCTCTCGTTGAAACTCTTCAAGGCGTTTTTTTTTAATTTACTCATAGATTCTTTTACAACTCCAGTATCGTCAGCATAAAAACAATATTCTTCCCTCAATGCAGCCCAAAGGCCCCTTCTCTCATGAAGAGAAGGTCCAAATGTCGCCTGTTCTGTAAAACTACTTCAGAGAGCGAGGTTAAAAATTCCTGTAAAGCTGTGATGGAGGTTTTTAATATCTTTAAGTTTTGGTCTATTGGTACTTGTCATTGGGTTATTTGTTGTGTCCCATGGACTAGGGCAGTGGTTCCTGTGCCCACCCCTGCAGCAACTCCTATTCCGAATAGGATGGCTAAAGTGAGGAATACAGCTTCCCAGCGGAACCGAGATTTTTGCCCCCCTATTTGATTTTTAAATGAACCTGTTTAATGATAGAGCACTCTGGGAATCATCTGCACCATTACATAATTAATCACATCTGTTGACCATTTTATTAACCCATTAACAATGTTTAAGTATATAGAATTACACTTTTGTAGGGACAGACAAGGCAAGGCACCTAAGATAGCACCGAAGCTAGGGAAACAATCCTATTTGGTTGCAAACGGATTTAGAGGGCATTGCTTCTGTTGTAATCAATTAATCCGCTGAACCCCAAGTTTAGGTAGTTTCAGAATTTTGTACCCAACATGTAGGTAAAGTGGCTCAGAAGTTCACAGTCTGCAGAAGTTCACAAAAAGCTGTTTTTGTTTCTGTTTTATTTCCTCTGTTCTATGCAAGTTTAGTTTTTAAGGACACTTGGGAGGGGGAGAGATTTTGTCTTCTCTTTTTTTTTCTCCCTGCCAGCTATTACCATGGAGCCCAGTTGGTAACTTCTTTATCTTAGAAATGTAGCCATCTCTCTGAAGCCCCAGCTCAAGGCCAGAGGCCTTGTTCACATATTTTGTGAAAAACTAGTAAAGGGGTGTCTAGCATAGCAGAGCTGATTTTTCCAGCCCATGGTACGTAGAACAGGGCAACAAGAAAAGAGGAAGTTTATCTACATTGAACTCCTTCATTGGGACTCTTTTGCTAAAAGTCCTAAATTCAGCCATGGTGAAGACTTCTGGAGAAGGTCAGTTAAGAATTTTCTGTGGTCCTGGTACAGAGGGGGAAGATGTGAAAGGCGGGTGGTGAGAGCAGCTCCGTGGATCTGAGAATGAGGAAGAAGAGATGTAAAAGAATAATGGGAAAGGGCTTTGGGATTTTCCTAGGATCAAAAAGTTGAGCAGTAGAACAGATAGACCAGAGGGGAAGATGGGAGTGAGTATCTCAAAAAGCCTGTGAGGGACTTCAAATTCTTAGTAACCTGTTTTCAGTGTTGACAAAGCAACTTTAAAGGCCATTTTCATTACATCTTGGATAGGGGTCTGAAGGCTCTCCTCTGCCTGTTTGAGCTTTGGGTTAGCTGGTAAAAGGACCTGTTGGGACCCGGTGCGGACACTGACAGGAGAAGAGAGGAGTGAATGGGAAGAGGGGTATCTCAGTACCTGCTACCTCAGCAAGGGGGCAATTGTCTGAGAACCAGCGGTGGTTTGGGTATTTGATCTAGTAATTGGAGAGGAGAAATCAGGTTGCTGAGGTGGGATTGACAGCAGAGCATCTGGAGTAGATGGCAGAGGGTGAGGATCTATTGGAGATGTATAGTTCAGGATTTGAGTGAAGGAGGAAAAAGGCCTCCACATAGGGGAATTTCCTTCCACGCTATTGAGCACTTGCCGCAGTTAAAAAGGTCACACAGAATTTGAGGTTATAGAGACCCCCCTGGGGGCCATCGGTTTTGGTTGTTAATTGGTAATATGGCCAATGCTGTGTACTGAATTTGATGAAAAGTTTGGGTTCCTCTAGGCAGCCCCTATATGCTCACATCCCTATGACTCACAGAAGAAGTCGGCTTTTTCCTCACACAGCCTTGGCTTTTGTGGCTTTGATAACTGCCGGGTAAACATAGTAATCTAGGCTAGCCAACCTGCATCTGGCTCACGTTTTCCTTCACCCACAATAGCAAAACTCACACACTCTTCCTGATAAACCATAACCCTAATATTACCATTAGATGTTTAACTCGTTGGAATGAATGTATGTATATCAATATAAGATTTCCTGTATATTTTCAGATATCAATTAAATCCATTATTTAAAATTGGAACTAGTTATATTATTTATTCACATTATGATTTATTAATGCATTATCTCTGTATTCATAGATACAGGGTAAACTTATTTGTATCCCGAATACTAATTTATAAGTCTTCAAAATATTGCTCTGAGAACTGGTGGAAGAAATACTCATGTCACCTTATCTACAAATATATTTTATCACAGTAATATTCTGGACACAAAAACCAAAGGTCACACTTATGCTTCTACCAAAATCTAAATGGAAAGTGAGCAGGGATTACTAAAAACATCCACGTTCAGTTTGCCTAATGCTCTCTAATGTCAATCCTATTGGTAATTACATATTTGTTTCTTCCTAAGATTATATATTCTCTCAAGCATGTTGAAATTGTCTAATCCAATCACTCACTTTATACTTTGCCTGATTTCCTAATGTCTCTATTGATATCTGCTTTCCTACATATTTTCACCAGTTCATCATTGTGACTGACTCTTCACATGTGCTGACATTTACAGTCATTCTCTACAAGAAACCCTATTTCTAAAGAACTTTTGGTCCAAATCCTATACTCACTCTTCTTTCAAAATATACCGATTACCTTCCTAATCCTGCCGACTCTTCCTCTTTCACTACATTCAATCATCCAAGGTAAATGGTCCTATACCATTGTATGTCGATTTATCTGAGACAACTGTGCAGAAAGTAATTCAAAGCTAAGTATCCCCATCAAGGGCCCAATGCCCTTCTGGGCTTCAAATCGTACCTAGATTTCTGTTTTCATACGTATATTTCTCCTCTATATTCTTATAAATATCGCAGGTTCCCTATACCATTATTAATCCAGCAGAATGATTCCTAATCCAAATTGAACATGTTATTAATACTAACCATACACTGTTTCCTCAATCTAACTTTACAAAAGAGCAGGGACAGAGTTGGTCTTAAAATACAGGAATGTAGGGGATCTTCCACCTGCTGAGAACCTCATAGGTCCATGCAGAAATGATCCCTGGAGAAGATGTATTCAGCTATGAAGGACCTGAGAGGGCAAAAGTCATCATCCATGGCAAACAACTTGATGTGGATTGTCTGAATGAGGCACTCTCTTCTCAATGTAGAGAAGGTGGACCAATCCAGGCCTGTGTTGAGAGCTCTTACAGGGTGCCTATGGTTGATATACCATTCTAACTTGTAAAAGTGTCACAGGAAATAGGGGCAGCCTCCATCGCATGGGACTCTTGGAAGCAACTGTTAGGACATATGGTTACCAAAGCAGTGATCTCATTCAGTTCCTGAAAGAAGTGACCTCACCTCATTTTCTTGTTGATTTAACTCTCTGAACATGGGATCCAGGAAGCCAGGCATCCAGAGCCAGTCCCAGTCCCAGTTTCAGTGTTCTCACTTGATTGGAATTAACAAGGATAGGGTCAGTCATTCTTGGTACCTTCTAATGTGAGGATCGGCAAATGCCATGAAAGCTCTGAAGAGGGGCCTGTCCTGAAAAAGATGGTAGTGGCTCAGCACTGGCTACTGACAACTTCGGAGACTTGCCCAAAAAACCAGATCTGAGACAGGACAGGACATTTCAGGGAAAGTCTGTCAGTCAGAGGACACTCCAGTTAGTCACAGACCTACTTGCTGGAAGGAGGTGCCTTTGTGGGTGTGGGTGTGTGTTTGTGGTTATGTCTCATGGTCTGAGAATAGGTAGGAAAGGCGGTTTGTTTGGTTTGGACTAGACTGCTTCTAGAATGTCATTTGACAAGGGGAGTGTTTCTATATCTGTGTATCACACTGTGTCTGTGGATGCAGACATTAAAAAAGAGAATGCATCAATGATTGTTTCCTGTCTAGTAGACAGCTTTCCAGCGTTCATCCTGCCCAATTTATGAATAGAGTGTGGCTAGCCTTATTGATGTGCATCACCTGCTACCTTCCTAAGTTCCTGTTTTCTTCCTGAATTCTGGCCACTCTGCTTTAGGCCTTTTGCTTACCTAATGTTCTGTTGCCCTGAATTTCAGGAAGGTCTTTGCCTCAGGCCACCCTTTTTTGAATCCTGAAGAAAACAGTTTTCAAATGGAAATGAATAGGCATCACCTGTGTTTCTTTGATTAAATGCTTTGGAAAAGGATGTGTCTCAATCAGCCTCTTCACCCTGTGTGAGGCTGTGGCTTAGATTCTCAGCACCTAATTTATCTAAAGAAAGATCCCATATGTGCATCCAAAACCACAATGGCAAAAAGATCAGTCATTGTGGATGAAGTCTCTTGCCTTCCTCTGTTAGGTTCCTGACCTCTATCAAGTGAGAATAGGGATCCTTTGGGTCAAATGAGTTCTTCAAAGCCATGCAGAAGTTCTTGGGTTTTCTCATTACTCCAAATCGCATAAAGAATTTTTACCTGACAGTCAGTAGGCCTCAAATTGGACAAGCAGAGCAGTATTAATGGCAGGCCTATTTGATCACTCCTGGTTCACCGGAAGTGTGTCCAGGCCACTCTGACTTTAGGCAAATGAGTGGCAAGGGAGCATATTTTTGACACTGTCTTGAGCTGTGTCCCTCATGGAAACCACCAACCGGAGTTTATGATGAGTGCCTATATGGAAGAAGATGAGGGCCATGTGGGAGTGTTTTGGTTTTAATTTTGGTTATTTGTGTGACAGTTGGAAGAGATGACTGGGTCCACCTTGGCTTGAACTCTGGTGTGATTCCCCTTAGATACTGAGTTCAGGAAATGACATCAGAGAAATATTGCCATGAACTGTTTTGGGATTTTAGGAGACCACGGATAAGAGTTGCCCTTGGAAACTGATCTAGGGCAAGGTTTGCTTTCCACAGAGCACTAGGAATTTCAGCTAGGATATCACATGATTTTATTCTGAAAAACTTGACAGCCAGTGTTGAGAGGCAAAACACACATGGACCTCACATTGTAAACCTCAATGGGCATGGCTTCATGTGACATTTGGCCACTCTTTGGGAAGTCTTGCCTGTGATAATTCTCCACAGCTTTCTATGAAATGAGCTTCCTCACCATTTAATGTTTCCTGATAAATACCATGAAATTTTTGAAATTCCCATGAACAGGTGGCACTGGAGAATCTTTGGATGTCCTGTTTCTGATCATGAGTGTACCACACAGTGCCTTGATTGACTGGGTTCCATGAAAATGGTGTAGAACAGAGATGCCAGTAACTTGGTGCCTTCTGAGTAGTGGGCCTAGAGGAGTGGTGGGCAGGAGTGTGATAAAACATCTGCGGTGGGGCCATGTGGATCTGCCATTGTCTTCAAAATGGCTTGTGACTGACATGGTGCAGCCAACAGACCCTTATAAGTAAAGGCATTTTGTTATATGGAGAGGTTTCAGGGCAATGTTCAGAATCAGGTTGCTATAGTCAAGGGGGCAAGCTATATAGGATAGAAGCCTAGTTGGTGCATTCTCTTGCTGACCCTGTTTCACCACACGTGACAGAACTCCCTCCAGCCCTGTGTCCCAGTTGAATTCCTTGTATTTCGTGAAGCAAATACCAAACTCCCAGTGCAGCTGCAAGAAACACCAGGAAAAATGGAGGATGACCAAATGACTTCACGGTCCACAGGGGGGGAGACACTTAGTCCCCAATGGCCACAGTTGACCTAAAAAGATAGAATTCAGCACTGCTGCCTCATGGTCATTGGAAAATAAGAAACCACTTCCTCCAGGTCACATAGATGCAGACCCAGCTTTGATGGTCTCACTACAAAGGAAGCTAAAGCTCCTGACAACAACATATATTTCATGTGTCCAAACTCAGAGGCTGTTTCTCAATAAGTCTTTATTCCACCAGAGCTCCATGTTTGTGGCGTGTTTACCCTGTCCCTTACTTTTGGAATCTCCTCTACCACCTCCAAGTTTGTAAACTCCTGAGCATGTTCCATTCCAGATATATAATCACGGATTTTCAAACTCTTCTCTTCTAATTGTGTCATACTTGGGGTAATGGTTATGTCAAGGCTTTGTTCTGGATGAGTGTGGGAGGATTTTTTGTAGCACATATTTGCCTACTCATTGAATTCTTTTTCTAATTTTCCTTTGGAAGTACTTTATCCCTGACACTACCCCAAACCCTACTAGACTCTGACTACTAATCCTAATATGATGGAGAAAAATAACCCAAACAAATTGGAAATGCAAGCAGTTCAGAAGTACAGTTGGAATTGCCTTTTGCATGATAAAGTGTAGCTGTTGTAAAACTTGTCAATTTTTTGTTGAAATAGTTCTCCATGTGTTTTTAATTAAACAAATAAAAAAAATCCTGTCTCCCTTTCTCTGTAGCCTATTCAGCACATGTAATTTCATATGCACATATAGATTCCTACCTGGTATCACATGTACATTCTTTTGAGATGGCTGATTTGGCAGATACAAATTGTTAGCAGAGATCACTCCTACTAAACGCTGTTGGAACTGAAAATTCAAACTATTCGTGAATTTCCTAGTTGAACAACATTATACATAAATCATGTTGAGTAAAATAAATATATTTGGACCTGTGGATGATATATATTTCACAACAAATTTCGATTGTCATATATATTGCTACTTTTTAATGTCTGTGTGTTATATGTATATCCAAATATATGTGGATGATATATATTTCACAACAAATTTTGATTGTCATATGTATTGCTACTTTTTAATGTCTCTGTGTTATATGTATATATATATATATATATATATATATATATATATATATATATACATATATATATATATATATATATATATATATATATATACATATATACATATATATATACATATATACACACACACACACACTCCAGATATTTCAAAATATGAAATATATGTGTCTTACTGTACACTCTATCAATTCATTGATGCTCATGTATGTGGATTTATAATCAATATTTCACAAGATTATTCTCAAAAATATTCATCAACCCGAAATACATATTGTTTCCTAGTACTGACAACTAACTTCAGTGAATGGTGCATACAAATCCTAATATTTCTACAGTAACTCATCCTGTTTAACATCAATGCAAGTAGATTCCTATGGGATATGATGTAACTTTTGACATTCATTTTTATTTAACACTGGTACTTTACAATTTCTTCAGTTTATGGACATCATAGGATATATATTTCATCCACAAGTTCGCAAATTATAGGCATTTGTTTCACTTTCAATCACTTCCTGTTTTAGAACACATGTATTCCTCCAGGTTTCTTGACGGGTCTTTCAGTGAGACTTCTTTCCAAACACTTTATTTTTGATTTCCATAATCACTTTTGAAGCAAAACTCACACACCCTTCATGATAATCCATAACCCTAATGTTAACATTAGATGTACAACTGGTTGAAATGAATGAATGTATATCAATATAAGATTTCGTATATATTTTCAGATATTAATTCAATCCATTATTTAAAGTGGAATCAGTTATATTATTTATTCACAGTATCGTCTATTCATGCATTATCTCTATATTCATAGACACAGGATACACCTCATTGAACTCCAGTACTAATTAATACATCTTCAACATATTGCTCCCAGAAATGGTGGAAGAAATACCCATGTCACCTGATCTACATATACATTTTATCACAGTAATATTCAGGACACAAAAAACACAAACGTCACACTTATGATTGTACCAAACCTAAACGGAAATTGAACATGGATTACTAAAAACATCCATGTCCAGGTTGCCTAATGTGCTCAAATGAAAATCCTATTGGTGACTACATATTTGTTTCTTCCAAAGATTATATAATCAAACTCAACCCTTTTGAAAAAGTCTAATCCTGTCACTCACTTTATACTTTGCCTGATTTTGTAATGTCTCAATTGATATCTTCTTTCCTAGATATTTTCCCCAGTTCATCATTGTGACTGAATCTTCACATGTGGTGACACTTACATTCACCCTCTAACCGAAACCCTATTGCTAAAGAACATTTGTTCCAAATCTATTATTCCCTCCTTCCTAAACCTACCGAATATCTTCCTAATCCTAACTTCTATCACTTTTTGACTGGATGTTCTCTTCTACATTCCAGCATCCCAGGTACAAGATACTATGCCATTGTATATCGATTTATCTGAGACATCTGTGCAGAAAGTAATTCAAAGCTAAGTATACCAATCAAGGGCCCAATGACCTTCTGGGCTTCAAATCTTACTTAGATTTCTGTTTTCATAATTATATTTCACCTATATATTGTTGTAAATATTGCAGGATCCCAATACCTTTATTCATCCTGTAGAATGATTCCTAACTGAAATTGAATCTGTTATTAACCCTAAGCATACACTGTTCCCTCAATCTTACATTACAGAAGAGCAGGGACAGAGTTGGTCTTAAAATACAGGAATGTAGGGGATCTTTAACCTGCTAATAACCACAAAGGTCCTTGCAGAAATGATCCCTGGAGAAGATATAGGCAGCTATGAAGGACCTGAGAGAGCAAAAGTCATCTACCATGGAAAGCAACCTGGTCAGGATGAAGGGTTGTGTCTGAATCATCCTCTCTGATCTTATTGTAGAGAAGATGGACCAAAGCAGGCAATTATGGAGAGCTGTTCCTGGGTGCCTATGTTTGATTTGTCATTCTAACTTGTGAAAGTGTCACAGAGAGTAGGGGAAGCCTCCATCTCATGGGACCCTTGGAAGCAACTGTTAGGACAAACTGGTTGCCAAGGCAGTGACCTCATTCAGTTCAGGAAGGAAGTGACCTCACCTCACTTCCTTGGTGATGGAATTCTCTGAACTTGGGATTCGGGAAGCCAGGCACCCAAAAGCAGTCCCAATCCAAGTCCCATTGGTCTCACTTGTTTGGATTTACCGAGGACAGAGTCAGTCTTTTTTGGTACCTACTGATGTGAGGAAGGCCAAATGCGAGGAAAGCTCTGAAGAGGGTCCTTTTCTGAGAAAGCAGGTAGTGGCTCAGCGCTCGCTTCTGACAATTTCAGAGAGGTGGCCAAAGAGACCAGATCTGAGATAGGACAGGCCATTTCTGGTGAACATAGCATGGTCCACCACTCAGAGTAAACTCCGGATAGTCACAGACCTACTTGGGGGAAGGAGGTGTCTTTGTGGGTGTGGGTGTGGGTTTGTGGTTTTGTCTCATATTCTGAGAATAGGTAGGAAAGGCGGTTTACTTGGTTTGGAGTGAACAGCTTTTACTAAGTCATTTGACAAGGCGAGTGTTTCTATGTCTGTGTAACCCACTGTGTCCGTGGTTGTAGATATTAGAAAAGAGGATGCATCATTGGATGTGTCCTGTCTAGTAGAAAGCTTCCCAGCATTCATCCTGCCCAATTTATGAATGTACTGCAGCTTGCCTTATCGATGGGCAACACCTGCTATCTTCCTAAGTTCCTGTTTTCTTTCTGAATTCTGGCCACTCTGTAGAATAGGCTCATGGTTTTGTGTCCAAGGTATGTACCACCTCCAATCTCTGTGACATGGCCATGTACTGAATAGCTGAAAGGAATGGCGACCATGTCAGAAAACTCAGATATCAGTGTGACCATGAAAGTCTCAGTGGAGAAACCCTGCTTTGGGCCTTTAGATTACCTATTGTTCAGCTGCCCTGAAAGTTGAGAGAAACAAAAACCATGAGTACTGAATAAATGTTGCAGCAGTTGGAACATGTCGCTGTATTGAGGTTCCCTCACCAGACTTTAGTTTCCCCAGTTATCTGGACTGTCAACGTAACCTTTTAATTTTAGTGTTACAGTTGTCCTTCCCCATTAGATACAGTGTAATAATTTCATGTCATCTGATCTTGCAAAATCATTTTACTAGTATGACCTTTGTGTCTAATAGAGAAATCTTCACTTCTGTTGCTCAGGGCTGGATAATCGTACTAGCAGACACGAAGACTACCTGTTTAGGTTAGGAATATAAGTAGGTCTTAACCTAAAAAATCTGCCTCTGGCAGCTCCTCTTGATAGTCTCTTTTTATAGTTATCAGGCATTCCTGTCTGAGAATCCTTCTTTTAGTTTCCAGTCTTACTTATTTTGGGAGGCTAACATAAATTGTATACCTTAAAATTTTATTATTATTATTATTATGATGATGATGATGATTATTATTATTATTAATTAAAATGCCCAGGAATGGCTGTATTTTCGTTTTAACTGTCTTTGCTAACTGTTTAAGATGAAACAGTCAAACTGACTTCTGTTTCTATCTATTTTTCACAGTCAGCTGAGCTTTTATGGGAGTCAATTCTGGGGAAACTTGAGAGCAGCTTCTCAGTTCTGATAGTGCCATTTTCGCTAGGTGGGTCCAGGTCTTGCTTGACCATGTGGTTTCCCTCAGAAGCATAAGAATGTCTCCCTTCTCTGATAACTCTCCTCTTCATGGCAAATGCACTCACTGGCTTTATGTTCACCAGTGGTCTCATTATTTTTCCTGATCTGGAGGTTATTTGGCCCAGAGTTGCAAAGCTCTTTAGAGAAGTCCCCTGTTCCCTGGATTCAGACTGACTCAGAGGGCAAGAGCCAAATATTGGTTTTCTTGGCCCTTTTCATTTAACTTTAATTAAATCCTAATCTGAAACATCCAGCAAATAAATTTTAACAGCCTTATATTACAAGTACTGGGATTTAATGTCTATAACTTTATAATTATTGATCTTTTAATTAATTGGGATCTGTATTATTCTGTCTTATAGGTGATGACTTATTATCTTAAATTAACCCATGTTGTGTTCTTAAAGCAACACTTCTGTAAAACACTAACAGGGAATCTTTAGATCACTTATAAGGAAATTACAAAATAAAAATTTTTAACAAGAGTAAAAATACTTAGTTCGTGTAACAGCTACCCTAAATTTTTTGGCTGAGTTATACACTATATCCCCTGTTTAAATCCTAGTAATCTTGACACAAATCAAAAACCAAAGAAACTTTTGAACATAACTTTAAAAGAAATAAAATCTGACCTACTGCTTTCGTAGTCATTCTCACATGTTGTAAGATGGGACACACAGCCTTATTTCAGTTAAGGCAGGGCTCTATATGAATCTTTAGTGTTTTAGATCTAAAGGTGATCTTTGTTTTTTAAATATCATTTTACAAAGTTTACATAAATTGTGTCAGGTCACATGAACATTTGCTAACACCGTATGATATCAGATTTAAAACATGAATTAAAGAAAGGCTGAAAGTTTTTAACCTTTACATAGATTAGGCTCTCAATAACTTAAAAATACATTTAAATGGTTCCCCAATGTAAAAAGTAACATAAAACTTTACATATCTTATTGATAACAGGTAAATACATCCCCAATATATTTTTTTACCATATAAATTTAGAACAACAGATTGATATAATGCTCTTTTCAAGTTTCTACCTTACAGACTTGTATACCTGGAAGATATGAGCACATTGACAGCAACACAATTACATTGATGTTTCTACATTAACCAAGTTTAGCTTTTAAAGAAATGGCAGTACAGTTCTCTAAAATAACAGTTCTTATTTATTCAGTTGTTTAATTTTTATGGTTGTTTGCTCTAGAAAAAATAAAACTTAATAACACAGTTTTATGGGTAAACTTATGTTTTCAGAAATTTTTGTCTCTTTAACACATGACTGAATTTTACAATCTTATACACACTTTAGTACAAACTTATACAGACCTTAGTAAATCAATCAGATATCAAACAAAACTACTCATGAATGAGTAATCCCATATGAAATTTACTTTACTTATTTATTAAAATATTAGACAATTGAATTGAAAATTGTAAACCATTTTTTTGTTGTTGAAGGAAAAGTCCTTGAACAAAGGCATATTAGACCTTTTGTAGACATTAATATTTTATTAGATTTTTGAACACCTAGAAAACCTTGTGAGCTTAAATTTAAAGAGCAATTCCCTACAGAACAGAACAGAGGACAGAACCATTCTCATTACTGTCCCGGAGAGGGGTATATGTTAGCCTACCCAGGCCACCTCCCTGTCATCAGAAGTACTCTCCCTTAACTGGATAGCAGATGTTATAAAGGCGTCACTTACCTATGGAGGCCTCCTCTACCAGGAGCTTGCTAATAGTTTTAGTGCTTTGGTTCTCTGCAGTGCTCCACGGACTGAAGGCTCAATCCAAGGCCTTGGAACGTCTTAAGTTGCACACCCCCTAGAGTGGCTCTCCAGTGTGGAGCCCTAGAGGGCAGGCCAGCTTCAGAATTTCCACAGTCTGGTCTTGTGATCTGGTCGGGCAGGGTTATCTCGCTTTGGAACTCCAAAATGTAAGACCAGAATGCAAGAAAAGACCACTGACTCCAATTAAAATCAAATTAAGGCAAGCTTATTATTTCAACCGGCCAGGCTGCCTCTCCCTCCCAAAATGGCGGGAACAAGACAGCAACCCAACTTTCCTACAGCCCAGATATGTAGCCCAGAAAGATACACAAAAGGGGGGTTACAGATAAGAGAACTTTGACAAGCATCACACTAATGGTATATTACATTTTTTTTTTTTTTTTGCTGGTCCTAACATCAGAATTTATGAGGACCATTAGAGCCTCAGAGACACGTTGTCTGGCCAGGGAAAGAAAAATATTTATGAGGTATCATTAAAGTTTTAGAGAGCGCTGCTATCTGGTCAGAGATCCAGACATGGGTGAGTTCAAGGCACTGGTAGGCATTCCAAGCAGGTTCAGAATTTGCGCTAATTTATTGTAAAGCCAAAATTATCTTTTCATGGCTTTGTGGCAAGATGGCCCCCAATTTTAATGAAAGATCAGGTTGGATCTATCAACCCTGTCCCTTACTTTTGGAAACTCCCCTACCACCTCCAAGGTTGTGAACTCCTGAGGATTTTGCATTCCTGATAGGTATTCACAGATTTTCTAACTGTTCTCCTCTAATTGTGTCTTACTTGGGGCCGAAGTAATATGAAGGCATTATTCTGGATGAGAGTGGAAAAATTTTGTGTAGCACATATTTGCATACACATTGGATTCATTATCTAATTTTCCATTCGAAATACTGAATCCCTGACACTAACCAATAGCTGACTAGACTCTGACTACTAAACCATTATGATGGAGAAAAATAACCCAAACAGAATAGAAATACAAGCAGTTCAGAGGAGGAATGGTGTACAGTTGGACTGGTCTTTTGGATGATAAAGGGTTGGTGTTATAAATCCAGTAAATTTTTTGTTTAAATAGTTCTCAATGTGTTTTAAAGTAAACAAATATGTGAATTCCTGTTTCCCTTTCTCTGTAGCCTATTCAGCAAATGTAATTTTATATGCACATATAGAATCCTACCTGGTATCACACATACATACTTTTGAGGTTACAGTTACTAGGAAGATACAAATTTTGAGAAGAGATCACTCCTCCAAAACGATTTTGGAACTGAAAATTCAAACTATGGGTGAGCTTCCTAGTTTAAAAACATTATACATAAATCCATGTTTACTAAAATAAATACTTTTGCATCTGTTGATGATATGTATTTAATGATGAATTTCGATAGGCATAAATATTGCTACATTTTAATGTCTGTGTATATATATATACACACTCTCCAGATTTTTCAAAATATGAAATATATGTGTCTTACATTAACTCCCTGAATTCATTCATGTTCATGTATGTGGATTTATAATCAACTTTTTACAAGATTATTCTCAGAAATATTCATCCACCTGAAATACATATTTGTTTTCTAGTACTGAAAACTAACTTCAGTTAATGTTGCATACAAATCCTAATATTTCTACAGTAACTGACCCACTTAAACATCATTGCCTGTAGATTTGTATGGGACATAATGTGTATTTTGACGTTCATTTTTTTACAACACTGGTACATTATTATTTCTTCAGTTTATGCACATCATATGATATATATTTCATCCACAAGTTCACAAATTTATAGGCATTTGTTTCACTTTCAATCACTTACTGCTTCAAAACACATGTATTCCTCCAGGTTTCTTAACTGGTCTCTTCATGAGACTTCTTTCCAAACACATTATATTTGATTTCCATAATCAATTTTGAAACAAAGCCCACACACTCTTCATGATAAACCATAAACCTAATATTAAAATTAGATGTATAACCGGTTGCAATGAATGATTGTTTATCAATATAAGATTTCGTATATATTTTCAGATATTAATTCAATCTATTATTTAAAGTGGAATCAGTTATATTATTTATTCACAATATCCTCTATTCATGCATTATCTCTATATTCATAGACACAGGATACACCTCATTGAACTCCAGTACTAATTAATACATCTTCAACATATTGCTCCCAGAAATGGTGGAAGAAATACCCATGTCACCTGATCAACATATACATTTTATCACAGTAATATTCAGGACACAAAAAACACAAACGTCACACTTATGATTGTACCAAACCTAAACGGAAATTGAACATGGATTACTAAAAACATCCATGTCCAGGTTGCCTAATGTGCTCAAATGAAAATCCTATTGGTGATTACATATTTGTTTTTTCCTAAGATTATATATTCAAACTCAAGCCTGTTGAAAATGTCTAATCCTATTACTCACTTTATACTTTGTCTCATTTCGTAATGTCTCTATTGATATCTGTTTTCCTACATATTTTCCCAAGCTCATTATTGTAACTCATTCTTTACATGTGCTTACATTGACATTCACTTTCTAACCAAAACCCTATTGCTAAAAATATTTTGGTCCGAATCCTATACTCACGCTTTTTTCTAAACCTACTGACTATCTTCTTAATCCTACCTACTGTCCCTTTTTGACTTGATGTTCTCTTCGACATTCAATCATCCAAGAAAAAAGGTCCTATGCCATTTTATATCGATTCAGCTGAGGCATGTGTGCAGAACATAATGCAAAACTAAGTCTCCCAATCAAGGGCCCAATGCCCTTCTGAGCTTCAAATCTTACCAGGATTCCTGTTTTCATACTTATATTTCACCTATATATTCTTGTAAATATCGCAGGTTTCCAATACCATTAATCATCCCGCAGAATTATTCCTAACACAAATCGAACATGTTTTTAACCCTAACCATACACTGTTCCCTCAATCTAACATTGCAGAAGAGCAGGGAAAGTGTTGGTCTTACAATACAGGAATGTAGGGGATCTTCCACCTGCTGAGAACCTCAAAGATACATGCAGAAATATTCCCTGGAGAAGATGTATGCAGCTATGAAGGACTTTTGAAAGTGAAAGTCATCTTCCATAGCAAACAACCTGGTCAGGATACAGGTTTGTGTCTGAATCAGCCTCTCTCTTTTTAATGTAGAGAAGATGGACCAAACCAGGCCTTTGTGGAGAGCTCTTCCCAGGTGCCTATGGTTTATATACCATTCTAACTTGTGAAAGTGTCACATGAAGTAGGGGCAGCCTCCATCTCAAGGGACCATAAGAAGAAACTGTTAGCACAAAGTGGTTGCCAAGTCAGTGACCTCATTTATTTCAGGAGGAAGTGACCTCACCTCACTTCCTTGTTTTTGGAAGTCTCTGAACTTGGAATCCAGGAAGACAGGCATCCAGATCCAGTCCCAGTCCCACTCCCAGTGGTCTCACTTGTTTGGACTTACCAAGGTGAGAATCGGTCTTTCTTGGTGCCTACTAATGTGAAGATGACCAAATGCCAGAAGAGCTCAGAAGAGGGGCCTTTCCTGAGAAAGCCGGTAATGGCTCACTGCTGGCTCCTGTCAGCTTCACACAGTTGGCCAAGGATACTAAATCTGAGACAAGATAGTCCAATTCCGTGAAACATAGAATGGCCCACCAGTCAGAGAACACTCTGTATAGTCACAGACCTCCTTGGGGGAAGGAGGTGCCTTTCTGGGTGTGGGTGTGTGTTTGTGGTTTTGTCTCATGTTCTGAGAATAGGTAGGAAAGGCAGTTTGTTTGGTTTGGTGTGAACTGTTTCTGGTAAGTCATTTGACAAGGCGATTGTTTCTATTTCTGTGTATCCCACTGTGTCTGTGGTTGTAGAAATTAGAAAAGAGAATGCATCAATGGATGTTTCCTGTCTAGGAGAAAGCTTCCCAGGGTTCATCTTGCCCCAGATATGTACAACCTCCAAGATCTTTGACAAGGCCATGTACTGGACAGCTGAATGGAATGGGAGCATCTCAGAAAACTCAGATATCAGTGTTACCAGGAAAGTCTCAGTGGAGAAACCCTGCAATGGGCCTTTTGCTTGCCTATTGTTATGTTGGCCTGAATGTCAGGAAGGTCTTTGCCTCAGGCCACCCCTTTGTGAAGCCTGAAGAAAACAGTTTTCAAATGGAAATGAGTGGACATCACCTGTGATTCTTTCCTTAATTGCTTTGGAAAGGGATGTGTCTGAATCAGCATTTTGGCCCTGTGTAAGGCTGTGGCTTAGATTCTCAGCACGTGATGGATCTAAAGAAAGATCCCTTGTGTGCATCCAAAACCAACATCTCCAAAAGAGCACTCATTGTGGATGAAGTCTAACCAACTCCACTAACCAACTCACAGTTATAGTAAATAACTTTTGAAGTTGAAGGGACCCCAGTAAACTTTGAAGTAGATACAGGGGCATTATACTCAGCCTTTAAGGCCCCATTGGGCCCTCTATCAAATAAAAGGTCTCTAGTTCAAGGGGCTAATGGCAGTAAATATCGGGCTTGGACAACTAAGAGGTACATGGACCTGTGGAAAGGAAAAATCCATCACTCCTTCCTAGTAATCCCAGAGTTCCCGGCCCCATTGATGGGTGGAGATCTGCTCACCAAACTCTGGGCCATAATGACTTTTAACCCTGAAGGCCCCCAAGTGGAATTTCTAAATCCTTCAGTAAAAACTCCTATAGTCATGGCTTTAACAATGTCAGTAGAAAATGTACATCAACTCACTCACCTTGGTTCAAAGAAATTGCAGGCATTCCTGAAAGATCAAGAACAGAGTTTTCTACTAACCGACTCACAGCGAAAGGAAATAACTGAATGGGTATCAAAAGCGTCTCAGGTCCATCAATTGGTTAATGCTTACCCTTTTAAGCTTCCTGCAGGAAAACACCTTCGAAGAACCAGACCAGAAAAAATTTCAGAAGTGAACTTTACTGAAATTAAGCCAGAAAGGTATGGACTTAAATATCTCCTAGTCTTTGTAGATACATTTTCAGGATGGATTGAAACCTTCCCCCCCCCCAAAAAAAAAAAAAAAAAAAAAAAAAACAATGGCTCAAATCGTGGTCAAGATGATACTGAAGGATATTTTTCCAAGATACGGCCTGCCTAAGGTAATAGGGTCTGACAATGCACTGGTGTTCATGGCCCAGGTAAGTCATGGGTTAACCTGTACCCTGGTGATTAATTGGTAGTTACATTATGCTTATAGATCCCAGAGCTCAGGACAGGTAGAAAAAATAAATAGAACCATTAAAGAGACCTTAATGAAATTAAGCTTAGAAACCAGCTAAAAGATTGGACTATACTCCTGCCTTATGCACTGTATCATCTAAAAAATACTCCCTCTGTTTCTTTGTGTAACCTCTCCCCCTGTGAAATTCTCTATGTTGCCCCTCCTCCAGTAAGGGACCTAACCCCAACTCTAAGACCTAAGGATCCCTTCCACACCCCCTTGCTTGACACACTTAAAGCTCTTGAAAGAACTCAGCGATACCTGTTAAAACAGCTGGCCACGGCCTACCAACCTGGGGACAAGGAGACTCCACATCGATATCAAGTAAGAGACTTCATCTACATAAGATGACATCAGGTGTCATCCCTGGAACCCCGCTGGAAAGGAAATACCACGTGCTACTTATAACACCTACAGCAGTAAATGTAGACGGAATCCTTTCCTGTATCCATGTCTTCCATCTCAAGCCTGCGCCCTGTCCAGACTCTGGCTGGAAACTGGAAATGACTGGTAACCCTTTCAAATTGTGTATTTGGCATGTGTATAAGGCTATAGACTCTCCCCTTGGCCACCACTAGTCCTAACCCTCATCAGCGAATTCAGCAGCAATGGCTGATCACAAATCCTCATAGACCAGAAGAATGGTCTATCTCGCTTACAGCCCACATAGGGACCTGTTGGTCATCTCAACATTTGTCAGCTGCCTATAGGTTTTTCCTATTGGGATATCCCTGATAAAGCAGATCCCACTAAAATTTCATTAAATCCCTTTCGTATCATAGATAATGAAAACAAATATTATGGATGTAGGGACACGTGAGCCAGATGCAGGTTGGCTAGCCTAGATTACTATGTTTGCCTGGAAGACTATCAAAGCCACAAACAGCCACGGCTGTGTGGGGGGAAAGCCGACTTCTTCTGTAAGTCATGGGGATGTTAGCATACAGGGACTGCCTGGTGGAACCCAAACTGCTCATCAAATTCAATACACAGAATTGGCCATATTACCAATTAGACAACCAAAACCTGTGACCCCCAGAGGGGTCTCCAGATCCTCACATTCTGCATGACCTTTTTAACTTCTGCAAGTGCTCAAAAGGGTTAAAGGAGATTCCCCTATGTGGAGGTTTTTTCCCTCCTTTGCTCACATCCTGAACTATACTTCTCCAATAGTTCCTCAAACTCAGCCTTCTGCTCCAGACTCTCTGTTGGCACTCCCACCTCAGCAACCTGATTTCTTCCCTCCAATTACTAGATCAAAAATCAAAACCTCTGCCGGTTCTCAGACAATTGCCCCCTTGCTGAGGTATCCGGTACTGAGGTACCCCTCCACACACTCACTCCTCTCTTCTCCTGTCAGTGCCCGCACTGCGTCCCATAAGGTCCTCTTACCAGCTAACCCAAAGCTCAAACCAGCTGAGGAGATCCCTCAGACCCCTATCCAGGATGTAATTAAAATGGCCTTTAAAGTTGCTTTGTCATCACTGTAAACAGGTGACTAAGAATTTAAAATACCTCACATGCTTTTTGGGATACTCACTCCCGTCGTCCCCTCTGCTCTACCTGTTCTACTGCTCAAGTTTTTGTTGCTAGGAAAATCCCAAACCCCTTTTCCAATATTCTTTTACATTTCTACTTCCTCATTCTCAGATCCATGAAACTGCTCTCAGCCTTGCCTTCCACGTCTTCCCCCTCTCTACCAGGCCCACAGAAAAGTCTTAAATGACCTTCTCCAGAAGTCTTCACCATGGCTGACTTTAGGACTTTCAGCAAAAGAGTTCCTTTAAAAGAGTTCACTGTAGATAAACTTCTTCTTTTCGTGTTGCCCTGGTCTACTTGGCAACTGGCGAAAAAAAATCAGCACTCCTGAGCTAGACACACCCATACTAGTTTTTCACAAAATATGTCAACAAGGCCTCTGGCCTTGAGTGGGGGCTTCACAGAGATGGCTACATTTCTAAGATAAAGAAGTTACCAACTAGGCTCCATGGTAACAGCTGGCAGGGCGAAAAAAAAAGAGAAAAAAATCTCTCCCCCTTTCAGGTGTCCTTGAAAAGTTAACTTGCCCAGAACAGAGGATAAAATAAAAGATAGAAAAACAGCTTTTTGTGAACTTCTGCCGACTTTGAACTTCTGAGCCCCTTCCCTTACATGTTGGGTACAAATTATGAAACTACCTAAACTTGGGGTTCAGGGGATTAATTGATTACAACAGAAGCAATGCCCTCTAAATCCGTTTGCAACCAAATAGGACTTTTTCCCTGTCTTCAGTGCTATCTTAGGTGCTTTGCCTCGTCCGTCCCTATAACAGAAAGATTCTATATACTTAAACATTGTTTATGTTTTCATGAAATAGTCAACAGATGTGATTAATTATGTAATGGTGCAGATGTTTCCCAGAGTGCTCTATGATGACGCAGGTCCATTTAAAGATCAAATAGGAGGGCATGCAACTCAGTTCCGCTGGGAACCTGTATCTCTCACTTTAGCCATCCTATTAGGAATAGGAGTTGCTGCATGAGTGGGCACAGGAATCAATGCCCTAGTCCAAAGGACACAACCAATGCCCTAATTAGAAGCAGCAATAGACCAAAACTTAAAGATAATAAAACCTCCATCACAGCTTTACAGGAATGTTTAACCTCTGTCTATGAATCTGTTTTACAGAACAGGCGAGCGATAAAACCTCCTCTTCATGAGAGAAGGGGGAATTTGTAGTGCATTGAGGGAAGAATGTTGTTTTTGTGCCGGCCACACTGGAGTTGAAAAGAATCTATGAGTAAATAAAGAAAACGCATTGAAGAGCGTCAACGAGAAAGAGAGGCCCAAAAAGGGTGGTTTGAGTCTTGGTTCACACAGTCCGTCTGGTTAACTATGCTTTCATCAGCCCTGGCTGGTCCATTAATAATACTCATATTATTGCGAACTGTAGGACCCTGTTGGCTAAACCATGGAGTTTCCTTTCTCCAAACTCAAATTGGACAAGTTAAACTTATGGTAATCAGACAACAATATACCACACTAGAAGACATAAAATGTAACACCCATCAGTGATGACTTTTATGATTAAAAGTAACCAGAAGAAGAAGTGGGGAATGAAAGGTTAATGAAATAGGTACTTGTCACTTCCTGTTTTTCTGTACACTTAACAAAACACTGTTGAAATCTTGAGAACTGTTTGCTAATCTTGTTCCCAGAATGTGCTGTCCCCAACTGCCAAACTGCAGAATGTGCTCAGTCACGCAGTTGAAAGCAAACGGCCTACTCGCCCTGACCCATCAATAAACTTCCATCCCTGCCTTCTCCAAGAAAAGTACATAAGCTCTGCTTAAGCTGTTCTCAGGGCTCTCTGCTCTATTCAACTGAGCTCTGAGCCCCAGCATGCTGGACCCACAATGAACCCTTTGTAGTTGCATGAGACAGTCTCTTGGTCATCTCTTCCTCCTATACTCGCCTGACCATTACAATATTTCACCTCTATATTCTTAAAAATATCTCAGGTTCCCAACACCATTATTCATCCAGCAGAATGATTCCTAACACAAATCAAACATGTTATTAATCCTAACCATACCATCTACCCTCAATCTAACTTTACAGAAGAGCAGGCACAGAGTTGGTCTTATAATACAGGAATATAGGGGATCTTTCACCTCCTGAGAAATTCAAAGGTCTATGCAGAAATGATCCCTGGAGAAGATGTAGGCACCTATGAAGGACCTGAGAGAGCAGAAGTCATCTTCCATGGCAAACAACCTGGTCAGGATGAAGGGTTGTGTCTGAATCAGCCTCTCTCTTCTTAATGTAGAGAAGATGGACCAAACCAGGCCTGTGTGGAGAGTTGTTTCCTGGTGCCTATGGTTGATATACTATTCTAACTTGTGAAACTGTCACAGGTAGTAGGAGCAGCCTGCATCTGAAGGGACCCTTGGAAGCAACTTTGAGGACAAAGTGGTTGCCAAGGCAGTGACCTCATTCAGTTCCTGAAGGAAGTGACCTCACCTCACTTCCTTGTTGATGGAACTCTCTGAACTTGGGATCCAGGAAGCCAGGCACACAGAGCCAGTCCCAGTCCCAGTCCCAGTGTTCTCACTTGTTTGGATGTACCAAGGACAGAATCAGTCTTTCTTGGTACCTACTGATGTGAGGAAGGCCAAATGCCAAGAGAGTTCTGAAGACGGGCCTTTCCTGGGAAAAAAGGTAGTTGCTCACAGCTTGCTCTTGACAACTTCACAGAGTTGGATAAGAAGAGGAGATCTGAGACAGGACATGCCATTTTGAGGGAACATAATATGGCCCACCAGTCAGAGGACACTCCAGATAGTCTCAGAATTACTTGGGGTAAGGAGGTGCCTCTGTGGGTGTGGTTGTAGGTTTGTGATTTTCCCTTGTTCTGAAAATACGTAGGAAAAGTGGTTTGTTTGGATTTAGTGAACATTTTCTAGAAAGTCCCTTGACAAGGCGAGTGTTTCTGTGTCTGTGTATCCCACTGTGTCCATAGTTGTAGACATTAGAAAAGAGAATGCATAAATGGATGTGTCCTGTCTAGTAGAAAGCTTCACAGCATTCATTTTGCCCAATTTATGAATGGACTGCGGCTTGCCTGATCGATGGGCTACACCTGATATCTTCCTAATTTCCTGTTTTCTTCCTGAATTCTGGAGACTCTCCAGAATAGGCTCATGGTTTTTTGTCCAAGTTATGTACCACCTCCAAGTTCTTTGACATGGCCATGTACTGGATAGCTGAAGGCAATGGCGAGCATCTCAGAAAACTCAGAAATCACTGGGACCAGGAAAGTCTCAGTGGAGAAACCCTGCTTTGGGCCTTATGCTTACCTATTGTTCTGTTGCCCTGAATTTCAGGAAGGCCTTTGCCTCAGGCCACACCTTTTTGAAGCCTGAAAAGAAGAGTTTTGCAATGGAAATAAATGGGCATTACCTGTGGCTCTTTGCTTAATTTCTTTGAAAAGAATGTGTCTTATTCAGACTCTTGAGCCTGTGTGAGGTGGTGGCTTAGAGTCTCAGCACCTGATGGATCTAAAGAAAGATTCCATGTGTACATCCAAAACCAAAATGGCCAAAGAGCAGTCCTTGTGGATGAAGTCTCTCACCTTGCTCTGTAACTTTCTTGACCTCCATAAAGTGAGAATAGGGATTCTTTCTGTTAAATAAGTTCCTCAAACCCTGCAGAGGCTAGCCCATAGGTGCTTAGATTTTCTCATGACTCCAATTCACATAAAGAATCTAAAACCCACAGTCAGTAGGCCTCAAATTTGAGAAGCAGAGCAGTATTAATGGCAGGCCTTTTTGATCATTCCTGGTTCACAGGAAGGGTGTACAGGCCACCCTGACTTTAGGCAAATGAGATGCAAGGGAGATTTTTTGGACACTGTCTTGGGGTGAACACCTCATGGAAACCTCCAGCCAGAAGTTATGATAAGTGTCTAAATGGAAGAAGATGAGGTCATGTGGGATTGTTTTGGTTTGAATCGTGGTCATTTGTGTGGCGGTTGGAAGAGACGACTGGGTCCACCTTGGCTTGAACTCTGGTGTGATTACCCTAAGAGACTGCATTCTGGAACTGACGTCATCGAAGTATTTCCATGAATTGTGTTGGAATTTTAGGAGGCCACGCATGAGATTTGCCCTTGGAAACTGAGATCTAGGCCCAGGGTTGCTTTCCGCAGAGCACTGGGAATCTCAGCCAAGATATCACATGATTTTATTCTGAACGACTTGGCAGCCATAGTTGAGAGTCAAAACACACATGGACCTCACGTTGTAGACCTCAATGCACCTTGCTTCATGTGACCTTTTGGCTACTCTTTGGGAAGACTTGGCTCTGAGACTTCTCCAAAGCTTTAATGGAAATGAGCATCCTCAACATTTAATTGTTCCTGAATGAATTGAAACCCACATTGCCTCCAACTTCATGCTTGAAAAATGGCTCGATAAATACCATGAAATTTTTTTTTAAATTTTCATGAACAGGTGGCACTGGAGGACCTTTGGATATCCTGTTGATGATTATGAGTATACCAGACAGTGCCTTGA
Organism: Callospermophilus lateralis; assembly: GCF_048772815.1. Classification (NCBI taxonomy): domain Eukaryota; kingdom Metazoa; phylum Chordata; class Mammalia; order Rodentia; family Sciuridae; genus Callospermophilus; species Callospermophilus lateralis. Next base: position 43,781 of record NW_027512481.1, on the reverse strand, counting down.
TTGACTGGGTTTCAAGAAAATGGTGTAGAACAGAGATGCCAGTAAGTTGGAGTCTGCTGACTAGTGGGCTTATAGCCGTGGTGGGCCGGTGTGTGATGGAATATCTGTGGTGGGGCCATGTGGATCTGCCATTGGCTTCCAAATGGCTTGTGGCTGACATGGTGCAGCCAACAGACGCTTACAAGTAAAGGGACCTTGTTATATGGAGAGGTTTCAGGGGAATGTTCAGAATCAGGTTGCTATGGTCAAGGGGCAAGCTATGAGGGATAGAATCTTGGTTGGTGCATTCTCCTACAGACCCTGACCCACCACATATGACAGAACTCCCTTCAGCACTGTTTTTCAGTTGAACTCCTTGTATTTCGTGAAGCAAATACTAAACACCCAGTGCAGCAGCAATAAACACCACAAAATGTGGAGGATGACCCAATGACTTCACAGTCCACAAGGGGAGACACTTAGCCCCCAGTGGCCCCAGTTTACCGACTAGGATTGAATTCAGCACTGCTACAGCATGTTCATTGGAAAATATTAAACCATGTCCTCCAGGTAACATAGATGCAGACCCAGCTGTAATGGTCTCACTACAAAGAAGGTAAAGCTCCTGACAACAACATATATTTCAAGTGCTCAAACTCAGAGGCAGTTTCTCAAGAAGTCTTTATGCCAGCACAGCTCCATGTTTGTGGAGTGTTTACCCTGTCCCTTACTTTTGGAAACTACTCTACCACCTCCCAGGTTGTAAACTTTTGAGCATATTCCATTCCAGATATTTATTCCCAGATTTTCTAACTCTTGACTTTTAATGATGTATTACTTGGGACGAGGGTAATGTCAAGGCATTGTTCTGGATAAGAGTGGGAAAATTTTTGTGTAGCATATATTTGCATACACATTTGGTCCATTTTCCAATTTTCCATTCGAAATACTGAATACCGGACACTGACACCTAATCTACTAGACTCTGACTACTAATCCTAATAAGATGGAGAAAAACAACCCAAACAGAATAGAATTACAAGCATTTCAGAGGAGGCATGGTGTATAGTTGGACTTGCATTTTGCATTATATAAGGTAGGAGTTATACATCTAGTCAATTTTGTGTTGAAATAGTTCCCCATGTGTTTTTCTTTCGATTATTTTATTTTATTTTATTTTATTTTATTAGTTGGTTGTTCAAAACATAACAAAGCTCTTGACATATCGTATTTTATACATTAGATTCAAGTGGGTTATGAACTCCCATTTTTATCCCAAATATGGATTGCAGAATCACATCGGTTACACATCCACATTTTACATAATGCCCTATTAGTAACTTGTATTCTGGTACCTTTCCTATCCTCTACTATCCCTGCTCCCCTCCACTCCCATCTTCTCTCTCTACCGAATCTACTGTAATTCATTTCTCTCTTTGTTTATTTTCCAATTCCCCTCACAACCTCTTATATGTAATTTTGTGTAACAATGAGGGTCTCCCTCCATTACCATGAAATTTACCTTTTCTCTACCTCCCCCCCCAACTCACGTCTCTGTTTAATGTTAATCTTTTCTTCCTGCTTTTCCTCCCTGCTCTGTTCTTAGTTGCTCTCATTATATCAAATAAGACATTTGGTATTTGTTTTCTACGATTGGCTAGCTTCACTAAGCATTATCTGCTCTAGTGCCATCCATTTCCCTGCAAATTCCATTTTTTTGTCATTTTTTAGTGCTGCATATTACTCCATGGTGTATAAATGCCACATTTTTTTAATCCATTCATCTATTGTAGGGCATCTGGGTTGGTTCCACAGTCTAGCAATTGTGAATTGTGCTGCTATGAACATCGATGTGGCAGTATCACTGTAATACGCTCTTTTAAGATTCAGGGAATAGTCCGAGAAGGGCAATAGCTTGGTCAAATGGTGGTTCCATTCCCAGCTTTCCCAGGATTCTCCATACTGCTTTCCAAATTGGCCGCACCAGTTTGCAGTCCCACCAGCAATGTACAAGAGTACCCTTTTCCCCACATCCTCAGCAGCACTTGTTGTTGTTTGACTTCCTAAAGGCTGTCAATCTTACTGGAGTGAGATGGTATCTTAGGGTGGTTTTGATTTGCATTTCTCTGACTGCTAGAGATGGTGAGCATTTTTTCATGTACTTATTGATTGATTGTATGTCCTCCTTTGAGAAGTGTCTTTTCAGGTCCTTGGCCCATTTGTTGATTGGGTTATTTGTTATCTTATTGTCTAATTGTTTGTGTTTTTTGTATACTCTGGATATTAGGGCTCTATCTGAAGTGTGATGAGTAAAAATTTGTTCCCATTATGTAGGCTTCCTATTTACCTCTCTTATTGTTTCTTTTGCTGAGAAAAAACTTTTTAATTTAAGTAAGTCCCATTTGTTGATTCTTGTTATTAACTCTTGTGCTATGGGTGTCCTATTAAGGAATTTGGAGCCCGACCCCACAATATGTAGACCAGAGCCAACTTTTTCTTCTAACACATGCAGAGTCTCTGATTTGATATCTAGCTCCATGGTCCACTTTGAGTTAACTCTCTTGTGCATGGCGAGAGGAGGGGATTAAGTTCCATTTTGTTGCATATGGATTTTCAGTTTACCCAACACCATTTGTTGAAGATGCTATCCTTCCTCCATTGCATGCTTTTAGCTCCTTTATCAAATATAACATAGTTGTAGCTTTGTGGATTAGTCTCTTGTGTCCTGTATACCGTACCACTGGTCTACCCACCTGTTTTATTACCAGTACCATGCTGTTTTTGTTACTATTGCTCTGTAATATAGTTTGAAATCTGGTATCACTATACCACCTGATTCACACTTCCTGCTTAGAATTGCTTTTGTATTTCTGGGTCTTATATTTTTCCATATGAATTTCATGATTGCTTTCTCTATTTCTACAAGAAATGCCATTGGGATTTTGATTGGCATTGCATTAAACCTATAGATAACTTTTGGTAATATCGCCATTTTGATGATGTTAGTTCTGCCTATCCATGAACAGGGTATATTTTTCCATCTTCTAATATCTTCTTCTACTTCTTTTTTTAGGGTTATATTGATTTATTGTATAAATCTTTCACCTCTTTTTTTAGGTTGATTCCCATGTATTTAATTTTTTTGAGGATGTTTTGAATGAACTGCTTTTCCTCATTTCCGTTTCAGAAGATTTGTTGCTGATATACAGAAAGGCCTTCGATTTATGCGTGTTGATTTTAGATCCTGCTACTTTGCTGAATTCATTTATTAGTTCTAGTAGTTTTTTTTGTAGACCCTTTTGGGTCTTCTATGATTCTATAGAATCATGTCACCAGCACATAGTGATAATTTACGTTCTTCTTTTTCTATTTTTATGGCTTTGATTTCTTTCGTCTAATTTCTCTGGCCAGTGTTTTGAGAACTATATTGAATTGAAGTGTGGATAGAGGGCATCCTTGTCTTGTTCCAGATTTTAGAGTGAATGCCTTCAATTTTTCTCCATTCAGAATGATCCTAGCCTGAGGCTTAGCATAGATAGCTTTTACAATGTCGAGGTAAGTTCCTGTTATCCCTAGTTTTTCTAATGTTTTGAACATAAAGGGATGCTGTACTTTGTCAACTGCTCTTTCTGCATCTATCAAGATGATCATATGGTTCTTATCTTTAAATCAATTGATGTGGTGAATAATATTTATTGATTTCCATATATTAAAACATCCTTGCATCCCAGGGATGAATCCTACTTGATCGTGGTGCACAATTATTTTTTATGTGCCTTTCAATACGATTCTCCAGAATTTAACTGAGGATTCTTGCATCTAGCTTCATCAGAGATATTGGTCTGTACTTTTCTTTCTTTGAGGTGTCTTTGTCTTGTTTCAGAATAAGGGTGATGTTGGCCTCATAGAATGAATTTGGCAGAGCTCCCTCTTTATCTGTTTCTCGAAATAACTTGAAAAGTATTGGTATTAATTCTTCTTTAAAGGTTTTGTAAATTTCTGCTGTATACCCATCTGGTCCTGGGCTTTTCTTGGTTGGTAGTCTTTTGATTGCTTCCTCTAAATCATCCATTGATATTGGTATGTTTAAATTGTGTGTATCCTCCTGACTCAGTCTGGGCAAATCATGTAACTTAAGAAATTTACCGATGTCTTCATATTTTCTATTTTATTGGAATATAGGTTTTCAAAATAATTTCTAATTGTCTTCTGTATTTCTGTAGCATCTGTTGTGATATTGCCTTTTTCATCCTGTATATTTGTAATTTGAGTTCTCTCTCTTCTTCTCTTCATTAGCATGGCTAAGAGTCTGTTGATCTTATTTATTTTTTCGAAGAACCAACTTTTATTTTTGTTAGTTTTTTCAATAGTTTCTTTTGTTTCAATTTCATTGGTTTCCACTCTGATTTTAATTATTTCTTGCCTTCTGCTACATTTGCTGTTGTTTTGCTCTTCCTTTTCTAGGGCTTTTAGATGAAGTGTGAGCTCATTTATTTGTTGGTTTTTGCTTTTTTTGATGAATGACCTCTAGGTGATGAATTTCCCTCTTAAAATTGCTTTCATTGTGTCCCATAGATTCCGATATGTTGTGTCTGTATTTTCATTTATCTCTAAGAATTTTTTGATTCCCTCCTTTATGTCTTCTGTAACCCATGGATTATTCAGTAACATATTGTTTATTTTCCTAGTGATGTAGGATTTTTTCTTCCTTCTTTTATCATTGATTTACAGTTTCATTCCATTATGATCAGATAAAATGCATGGTATTATCTCCACCTCTTTATATTTACTGAGTGTTGCCCTATTGCATAATATATGCTCTATTTTTGAGAGGGATCCATGTGCTGCTGAAAAAAAAGTATATCCACTTGATGATGGTTGATATATTCTATATATGTCAGTTAAGTCTAGGATATTGATTGTGATATTAAGTTCTATATTTTCTTTATTCAACTTTTGTTTGGAGGATCTGTCAAATGGTGAGAGAGGTGTGTTGAAGTCTCCCATAATTATTAGGTTGTGGTCTATTTGATTCTTGAACTTGAGAAGAATTTGTTTTATGAACATTGCAACACCATTATTTGGTGCATAAATATTGAAAATTGTTATGTCTTGTTGGTGAATGGTTTCTTTTAACAGTATATAATGTCCTTCTTATCCCTTTTGATTAACTTAGTCTTGACTTCGATTTTATTCTATATGAGGATGGCCACCCCTGCTTGCTTACGAGGACCGTGTGCATGGTATAAATTTTCCCAACTTTTCACCTTCAGCCTGTGTATGTCTTTTCCATTCAGATGTGTCTCCTGGAGGCAACATATTGTTGGATTTGTTTTATTAATCCAAGTTACCAGCCTATGTTGCTTTATTGGAGATTTTAAGCCATAAACGTTTAGAGCTACTATTGATGTATGGTTTGTACTTCCAGCCATGTTTAATAATTTATCTTTGTTTTTAATTTACTTTGTTTCTCCATGATTAGCTTTCCCCCTGCACTCTGTCATTACCCAGTCACTTCCCACTGATGGTTTTGGTTGTTGTTTTTCATTTCTTCCTCATGTAGTGTTTTTCTCAAGATGCTTTGCAATGCTGGTTTTCTGGCTGCAAATTCTTTTAGCTTTTGTTAATCATGAAAGATTTTTATTTCATTTTCGTACCTGAAGGTTAATTTTGCTGGATCCAGAATTCTTGGTTGGCATCCATTGTCTTTCAGTGTTTAAAATACGTTGTTCCAAGATCTTCTCGCTTTCATCAACTGTGATGAAACATCCTTTGTTAACCTTATTGATTTACCCCTGAATGTAGTCTGCCTCCTTTTTCTTGTAGCTTTTAATATTTTCTCTTTGTTCTGTATATTAGATATGTTTATAACAAATGTCTTGGTGTTGGTCTACTGTGATTTTTTGTGCTCAGTGTCCTCTATGAATCTACAATTTGTATATCCGTTTCTTTTTTTATTTCTGGAAAGTTTTCTGTAATTATTTCATTCAGTAGGTTACTCATTCCCGTGGTTTGAATCTCTGGACCTTCCTCTATCCAGATGACTCATAAATTTGGTTTTTATATGTTATCCCATATCTCTTGGATGATTTTCTCGTGATTTTTTACCAGCCTTTCTGAGTTGGCTAGACTCTTTTCAAGATGATATATTTTGTCTTCATTATGTGACATTCTGTCTTCTACTTGCTCCACTCTTTTAGTAATTCTCTCAATTGAGTTTTTAATTTGGTTTTTCGTTTCCTTCATTTCTAGAATTATTGTATGATTTTTTTTATTATCTCTATCTCCGTATAAAGATGCTTAACTTCTTTTTTTAATCTGTTCATGTAATTCATTTTCAATGTGTTCTTTCACTGTTTGGATTTGCTGTCTCATATCTTCTTTAAGGTTCCATTCCATCTGTCTAAGGTATTCCTTGAGTTCTTTATATGATCATTTTTCTGATGACTCTAGGTCCTCCTGAGTATTTAGGCTGTCCTTCATTGTTTGTACTCTTTTTCTTTCTTGCTTTCTTATGCTGCTCATGTTACTTCTTGTTCTGTTTGAGTGCTGAGTTACTGATTAGTCTTATAAATTTATTTCATGCTTGGGAGGAAAGATATTAGAAGGGAAGGGAAGAAGTCAATAAGAGAATGAGAGTAGGCAGGTAGAATTCAAGGAAGGGGGAAAAAGAAAATTGAAAAGAAATGAAAAGACAAAAGAAAAAAAACAGAAAATAAAGAATGAAAGAAAAATTAAAAAAATAATAATGATAATAAAAAAATGAAAATTACAATTTAATAATAATAATAATAATTAATAATAAAATAAAGAAATTTAAAAACTTAAAAACATTATAAAAGTTAAAGAAAAACAACAACAACAAGAATGAAAATGAAAGAAAAAGAAAAAAAACAAAAAAACCCCAAATTTAAAAAATAAATAAATAATGATAATAATAAATGCAGTCATAGAGTTTGATTAACTTCTCTTCCAATAGGTGGTGCTGTGCCCACTGGGCCGAGGTTCTCCTCTCAGTAGGTGGGAACCAATCACTATGCAGCTGCTCTTCCTTCCAGACTGGGCGGGTGTTCAATCCTGACACCCTAGGGCCTTCTCTTGTGTTTCCTCAAGCCATGCCCTGCTCACCTGCGACGCTCACCACAATACTGGCAACACGCCAGGTCTGCTGCTCCTGGGAGACCTGTTTTTATGAATACCTGGGCACACTCTCCCGGTTTGCTTCCCTCAGACCCTAAGTTTGTAGAGCTTGGGGCTGAGATCCCCAAGCGAATTTGTTTGCCCTCCGGGAGCCACGCCCCAGTAGCTGGTGCAAGAGACCTCAGTTGTCACAACTGGTGGGAGCGGTAGCCTGGAGTTCTGTGCCACAAGTCCCGCGCCACTCCTGATTTTCTCGGTCTGGCTATCGCGCTCATGGTAGAGCTGAGAGGGACCCTTACGGGAGAGCTGGGAGGGGCCCTTAAGGATTCCCTGCTGTGTGGAGAGAGATGGCTAGGGAATTACAAACCTGTCGCGCTGGTTTCAATGAAGTTATCTCCTCCATCCTTGACGTCAGTTCTATGCCATGGTGGTATCCCATGCAAATGGTGATCATTCGTTCCCTTTGCCGGGTGACCGATGCAACTGGTGGGTCCTGACTGTCTCTCCCATGCCCCGTTTCAATCCTTTGGCCACTGCCTATGAAGGCTAGGTTGGCTTCTACCTCTGTAAGTTCAGAAGGGCAGACCAGTTATTTCAGCTGGATCGTTAGTGTTGAGTCACGAAATGCAGGCAAACCAGAGGTTGAATGCAACCGATCCGGGCTCGGTGTGTGTTGTGCGTGGCCCAGACTGTTCACCCCAGATTCATGTCAGTGCATCATTGCCTGGTGATCCTGAGCAAACTGTATTTAGACAGTTTATGACTCCCTATTCCAGCGCAGCTGAAGAGGTCAGAGACTTGATCTCTCCATACCCGCCGCCATTTTGGATATCTCTCCATGTGTTTTAAAGTTAACAAATATGTGAATTCCTATCTCCCTTTCTCTGTAGCCTATTCAGCAGATGTGTTTTGATATGCACATATAGAATCCTAACTTGTATCACATGTACATTCTTGTGAGGTGGCTGACTTGGCAGACACAAATTGTGAGAAGAGATCACTATCATAAACACTGCTGGAACTAAAAATTCAACCAATGGGTGAGCTTCCTAGTTGAACAACATTATACATAAATCCATGTTCAGTAAATTGAATATTTTTGGATCTGTGGATGATATATATATCTCGATCAATTACGATTGGCATATCTATTGCTACTTTTGAATGTCTGTGTGTGTTTTGTTATATATATATATATATATATATATATATATATATATATATATATATACAATCTCGAGATTTTTAAAATATGAAATATATGTGTCTTATATACACTCCCTAAATTCATTCATGTTCACGTATGTGGATTTATAATCAACTTTTCACAATATTATTCTCAGAAATATTCATCCACCTGAAATACATATTTGTTTTCTAGTACTGAAAACTAACTTCAGTGAATGGTACATACATATCCTAATATTTCTAGAGTTACTGTCCCAGTTTAACATGAAGGCAAGTAGATTCCTATGGTACATGATTTGTATTTTTACGTTCATTTTTATTCAAAACTGGTACATTACTATTTCTTAAGTTTATGCACATCATAGGATATATATTTTATCCACAAGTTCGCAAATTTATACGAATTTGTTTCACTTTCAATCACTTCCTGCTTCAGGACACATGTATTCTTCCATCTTTCTTGACTGGTCTCTTCCTGAGACCTCTTTCAAAACACATTATTTTCGATTTCCATAATCACTTTTGAAGCAAAACTCACATCCCCTTCATGATAAATTATAACTCTGATATTTCCAATGGATGTATAACTGGTTGGAATGAATGATTGTATACCAATATCAGATTTCTTATATATTTTCAGATATCAATTCAATCCATTATTTAGAGTAAAACCAGTTATATTATTTATTCACAGTATGGTCTATGCATGCTTTTTCTTTATATTCATAGACACAGTGTACACCTCTTTGTACCCCCAATACTAATTTATATGTCTTCAAAATATTGCTCCCAGAAATGGTGGAAGAAATACGCATGTCACCTGATCTACATATACATTTTATCACAGAAATATTCTGGACACAAAATGCAAAGATCACACTTATGATTGTACCAAAGCCTAAATGGAAAGTAAATATGGATTACTAAAATCATCCATGTCCAAGTTGCCTAATGCTCTCAAATGTCAATCCTATTGGTGACTACATATTTGTTTCCTCTTAAGATTATATATTCAAACTCAACCCAATTGAAAATGTTTAATCCTATCCCTCACTTTATACATTGCCTGATTTCATAATGTCTCTATTGCCATCTGCTTTCTTACATATTTTCCACAGTTCACCACTGTGACTGAACCTTCACATGTGCTGACATTTGCTTTCACACTCTAATTGATAACTTATTGCTGAAGAACTTTTTTTCCAAATCCTATACTCACTCTTCTTCCTAAACCTACTGACTATCTTCCTAATCCTACTGACTATCCCTTTTTGACTGGATATTCTCTTCTACATTCAATCATCCAACGTACAAGGTCTTATGCCATTGTATATCGATTTATCTGAGACATCTGTGAGAACGTAATTCAATGGTAAGTATCCCAATCAAGGGCCCAATGATTTTCTGAGCTTCAAATCTTACTTAGATTTATTTTTTCATACATGTATTACACCTCTATATTCTTATAAATATCGCATGTTCCCAATACCATTAATCATCCAGCAGAATGATTCCTAAGCCAAATGGAAAATGTTATTCACCCTAACCATACACTGTTCCCTCAATCTCATTTTACAGAAGAGCAGGGACAGTGTTGGTCTTACAATACAGAAATGTAGTGGATCTTCCATCTGCTGAGAACCTCAAAGCTCCATGCAGAAATGATCCCTGGAGAAGATGTAGGCAGCTATGAAAGACCTGAGAGAGAAAAAATCATCTTCCATGGCAAACAACCTGGTGAGGATGAAGGGTTGCATCAGAATCAGCCAATCTCTCCTTAATGTAGAGAAGATGGACAAAACCATGCCTGTGTGGAGAGCTGTTACCATTTGCTACAGGTGATATACCATTCTACCATGTGAAAGTGTGACAGGAAGTAGGGGCAGCCTCCATCTCATGGTACCGTTGGAAGCAATTGTTATGATAAAGTGGTTGCTAAGGCAGTGATCTCATTCAGTTCCTGAAGAAAGTGATCTCATCTCACTTCCTTGGTGATGGAACTCTCTGAACTTGGGATACAGAAAGCCAGGCACCCAGAGCCAGTCCCAGTCCTAGTCCCAGTGGTCTCACTTTTTTGGATTAACCAAGGACAGAGTCAGTCTTCCTTGGTACCTACTGATGTGAGGATGGCCAAATGCCAGGAAAGCTCGGAAGAAGGGCTCTTCCTGAGAAAGCAGGTAGTGGCTCAATCCTGGCTCCTGACAACTTCACAGAGTTGGCCAAGAAGACCAGATCTGAGACAGGACAGGCCATTTTGGGGGATCATAGTATGACCCATCAGTCAGAGCACACACCGGACAGTCACAGACCTATTTGAGGGAAGGAGGTGCCATTGTGGGTGTGGGTGTGGGTTTGTGGTTTTGTCTCATGTTCTGAGAATAGGTAGGAAAGGCGGTTTGTTTGATTTGGAGTGAACAGTTTCTAGTAAGTCGTTTGACAGCGCAAGTGTTTCTATGTCTGTGTATCCCACTGTGTTTGTACTTGTACACATTAGAAAAGAGAATGCATTAATTGATGTGTCCTGTCTCGTAGAAAGCTTCCCAGCATTCATCCAGCCCAATTTATGAATTGACTATGGCTTGCCTTATTGATGGGCAATACCTGCTACCTTCCTAAGTTGCTGTTTTCTTCCTGAATTATGGCCACTTTCCAGAATAGGCTCATGGTTTTGTGTCCAAGATATGTACTACCTCCAAGCTCGGTGACATGGCCATGTACTGGATAGCTGAAGTGAATGGCGAGCATCTCAGAAAACTCAGATATCAGTGTGACCAGTAAAGTCTCAGTGGAGAATCCCTGCTTTGGGCCATTTGCTTACCTATTGTTCTGTTGCCCTGAGAGTCAGGAAGGTTTTTGTCTCAGGCCACAGCTTTTTGAATCCTGAAGAAAAGATTTTTCAAATGGAAATTAATAGGATTCACCTTTGGCTCTTTTCTTAATTGATTTGGAAAGAGGTGTGTCTGAATCAGCCTCTTGGCCCAGTGTGATTCTTTGACTTAGATACTCAGCACCTGATGGATCTAAAGAAAGATCCCATGTGTGCATCCAAATCCAAAATGGCAAAAAAGAGCAGTCATTGTGGATGAAGTCTTTTGCCTTCCTCTGTAAGGTTTCTGAATTCCATCAAGTGAGAATAGGGATCATTTGGGTCAAATGATTTCTTCAAATTAATTCAGAAGCTTTCCAATAGGTGCTTGGGTTTTCTCATCTCTCCAATTTACATAAAGAATGTGTACCCGACACTCGGTAGGCCTCAAATTGGTGAAGCAGAGCAATATTAAGGTCAGGCCTATTTGATCACTCCTGGTACACAGGAAGGATGTACAGGCCACCGGGAATTTAGGCAAATGAGGGCAACGGAGCTTATTTTGGACACTGTCTTGGGCTATGCTAATGCTCTCAAATGTCAATCCTATTGTTGACTTCATCTTTGTTTCTTCCTAAGCTCATACATTCAACCTCAACCCTGTAGAAAATATCTAATCCCATAACTCACTTTATTCTTTTCCTGATTTCCTAATGTCTCTATTGATATCTGCTTTTCTACATATTTTCCCCTGTTCATCATTGTGACTGACTCTTCACTTATGTTGATATTTACATTGACTCTCTAACCAAAACCCTATTGGCAAAGAACTTTTGTTCCAAATCCTATACTCACTTTTCTTCCTAAACCTACCAACTATCTTCCTAATCCTACTGACTATAACTTTTTGAATAGATGTTCTCTTCTACATTCAATCATCCAAGTAAAGTTTGGGCGAGTGCCAGAGAAAGAGACCACCAAGAGACTATCTCATGCAACAGCAAAGGTTTTATTGGGGGTCCAGCATGCTGGGGCTAAGAGCTCACTTGAATAGAGCAGAGAGACCTGACAACAGCTTAAGCAGAGCTTATATACTTTCCTTCCAGAGGGCAGGGATGGAAGTTCATTGATGGGTCAGGGAGAGTGGATGGTTTGTATTCAACTGGGTGAGGGAGTACATTCTGCAGTTTGGTAATTGGGGACAGCATATTCTGGGAACAAGATTAGCAAACAGTTCTCAAGATTTCAACAGTGTTTTGTTACGCATACAGAAAAACAGGAAGTGACAAGTACATATTTTATTAACCTTTCATTCCCCACTTCTTCTTCTGGCTACTTTTAATCATAAAAGTGATCATTGTGGGGTGTCACATTCTATGTCTGCTAGTGGGGTATTACCATAAGTTTAATTTGTCCAATTTGAGCTTGGAGAAAAGAAATTACACGGTTGAGAAAACAGGGTTTTATAGTTAGCAATAATATGAGGATTATTATTGGACTGGCTAGGGTTGATAAAAACGTAGTTAACCAGGGGGACTGTGTAAAAAAAGACTCAAACTACCATTCTTGGGCCTCTCTCTCTCTCGTTGTCGCTCTTCAAGGCATCTTTTTAATTTACTCATAGATTTTTTTTACAACTCCAGTATTGTAGACATAAAAACAACATTCTTCCCTCAATGAAGCACAAAGGCCCCCTTCTCTCATGAAAAGGAGGTCCAACCCTCGACTGTTCTGTAAAACAACTTCAGAGAGAGAGGTTAAAGATTCGTTCAAAGCTGTGATGGAGGTTTCTAATATCTTTAATTTTTGATCTATTGCTGCTTTGGGTCATTTGTTGTGTCCCATGGGCCAGAGCAATGGTTCCCGTGCCCTACCCTGCAGTAACTACTATTCGTAATAGAATGGCTAAGGTGAGGGACATATGTTTTCAGCGGAACCGTGTTCTATGCCCCCCTCTTTGATCTTCAAATGAACCTGCATCATGATAGAGCACTCTGGGAAACATCTGCACCATTACACAATTAATCACATCTGTTGACCATTTCATGAAAACATAAACAGTGTTTAAGTATATAGAATTATACTGTTGTAGGGACGGACAAGGCAAGGCACCTAAGATAGCACCAAAGACAGGAAAACAGTCTTTTTTGGTTGCAACCAGATTCAGGGGGCATTGCTTCTGTTGTAATCAATTAATCCCCTGAAACCCAAGTTTAGGTAGTTTCAGAATTTTGTACACAACACGTAAGGAAAGGGGCTCAGAAGTTCACAGTCTGCAGAAGTTCACAAAAAGCAGTTTTCGTTTCTGTTTTTTCCTCAGTTTGGGGCAAGTTAACTTTTCAAGGACACCTATGTGGGGGAGAGCTTTTTCTTCCCTTTCTTTTTTTTCAACCTGCCAGCTGTTTCCATGCAGCCCAGTTTGTAACTTCTTTATCTTAGAAATGTAGCCATCTCTGTGAAGCCCCAGCTCAAGGCCAGAGGCCTTTTTTTCACATATTTTGTGAAAAACTATTAAGGGTGTGTCTAGATTAGGAGTGCTGGTTTTTTTTAGCCAGTTTCCTAGGAGACCAGGGCAACACGAAAATAGGAAGTTTATCTACAGTGATCTCTTTTATAGGGACTCTTTTGCTGAAAGTCGTAAATCAGCCATGGTGAAGACTTCTGGAGAAGGTTAATTAAGACTTTTCTGTGGACCTGGTACAGAGGGGGACGACTTGGAAGGCAGGGATGAGAGCAACTTCCGTGGATCTGAGAATAAGGAAGGAGAGATGTAAAAGAATATTGGGAGAGGGCTTTGGGATCTTAATAGCAAGAAAAATTTGAGCAGTAGAACAGATAGAACAGAGGGGGAAACGGGAGTGAGTATCCCAAAAAGCCTGTGAGGGACTTTAAATTTTTAGTAACCTGTTTTCAGTGATGACAAAGCAACATTAAAGGCCATTTTCATTACATTTTGGATAAGGGTCTGAGGGTTCTCCTCAGTGGGTTTGAGCTTTGCATTAGGTGGTAAGAGGACCTGGAGGGACCCAGTGCGGGCACTGACAGGAGAAAAGAGTAGTGAGTGAGTGGAGTGGTACCTCAGTACCTGCTACCTCAGCAAGGGGGCAATGGTCTGAGAACTGGCGGAGATTTGGGTTTTTGATCTAGATATTGGAGGGCAGAAATCAAGTTGCTGAGGTGGGAGTGACAGCAGAGAGTCTGGAGCAGAAGGCTGAGGGTAAGCATCTATTGGAGAAGCATAGTTCAGGATGTGAGCAAAGGAGGGAGAAGGCCTCCACATAGGGGAATCTCCTTTTACCCTTTTGAGCACTTTCAGAAGTTTAAAAGGTCACGCAGAATTTGAGGATATAGAGACCCCTCTTGGGGCCATCGGTTTTGGTTATCTAATTGGTAATATGGCCAATGCTGTTTACAGAATTTGATGAGGAGTTTGGGTTCCATCTGGCAGTCCCTGTATGCTCACAGCCCCATGACTTACAGAAGAAGTCTGCTCTCCCCCCCGCACAGCCGTGACTGTTTGTGGCTTTGATACTCTGCCGGGCAAACATAGTAATCTAGGCTAGCCAACCTGCATCTGGCTCATGTGTCCCTACATCCATAATGTTTGTTTCCATTTTCTATGGTACCGAAGGGATTTAATGGAATTTTAGTGGGATCCTCTTCATCAGGGATATCTCAATAGGAAAGACCTATAGCCAGCTGACAAATGTCTGGGTGGAGAGATGGCCACCAGGTCCATAAGTGGGCTGTATGTGAGATAGACCATACTTCTTTTCCAGTAGGATTTGTGATCAGCGATCGCTGCTTAAGGGGCTGATGAGGGTTAAGACTACTGGTCGTCAAGGGGAGAATAAATGTCTTCCAGGATCTTCTTGACAACCATTTGCTCTGTTTCTTTTTTTTTTTCTTTTTTCTTTCTTTTTTTTGTGGGGAAGGCTTCAATCCGTCCTGAAAATGTATCTTCAAAGACTAGAAGATATTTAAGTCCATACCTTGCTGGCTTAATTTCAGTAAAGTCCACTTCCCAGAATTTTCCTGGTATGGTTCCTCGTAGGTGCTTTCCTGCAGGAAGCTTGGAAGGGTAAGTATTAACCAATTGATGGACCTGACAGGCTTTTGTTACCCATTCAGTTATTTTCTTTCATTGTGAGTCGGTTAGTGGAAAACTCTGTTCTTGATCTTTCAGGAATGAATGCAGTTTCTTTGAACAAAGATGAGTGAGTTGATGAACATTTGCTACTGACATAGTTAGAGCCATGATTATAGGAGTATTTACTGAAGGATTTAGAAATTCCACTTGGGGGCCTTCAGGGTTAAAAGTTATTTTGGCCCAGAGCTTGGTGAGCAGATCTCTGCCCATCAATGGGGCCGGGCATTCTGGGATTACTAGGAAGGAGTGATGGATTTATCCTTTCCCCTGGTCCATGGTCCCCTTAGTTGTCAAAGTCTGATATTTACTGCATTTAGACCCTGGAATTAGAGACCTTTTATTTGATAGAGGGCCCAATGGGGCCTTAAGGGCTGAGTATATTGCCCCTGTATCTACTTCAATGTTTACTGGGGTCCCCTCCACTTCAAAAGTTACCCTGAGGTCGGGGAGAGGATCTGAGCCCCGACTTTCTTAGTCATCCTCCAGAGTCAGAATGTCTGGCTGGCTTGGCTGTCTCTTTCTAGGGCACTCTTTGGCCCAGTGTTCTTTTTCTTTAGAGTAGGCACATTGATCTGAGGCCAGGGGTGGCCTCTAGTGTGGGCCCAGGTATCCCTTTCTGTCTCTCTGTTTCTTAATTTCTGGCCTGTTTGTTGTTGTGACCAGGACCTTAGTCAATGCCTCAGTCTATCTTTTGCTTCTCTCATCCTCCCTTTGCTCCCTTCTCTTCCTCAGTTTCACTCTTATAGTATACCTTGTTGGCTTCTCTAACTAAATCTCTCAAAATCATATCTTGTAATCCATCTAAGCATTGTAACTTTCTTTTAATATCTAGGGCAGCTTGCCCAATAAAGGCCATTGTGACAGATGCCTTTTGATCCTCTGCCTGAGGATCGAAAGTAGTATATCTCCTATATACCTCCATAGTTCTCTCTAGGAACATAGAGGTAGATTCACCAGGCCCTTGAATAATCTCTCTTACCTTGGCCAAATTAGTTGGTCGCCTAGCGGCCACTAAGATACCCACTATTAGAGCCCGGTGATAAGTGGACAGATGCTCCCTACCTTCAAATGTGTTGGGGTCCCACTTGGGTCGTTTCAAGAGAAAGCCGGCTTTGATTATGTTGGGAAGTTGTGTTGGTCACCCATCTAGTCCGAGGATATTGTTTTCTAGCATCCAGGAGGATTCTCTTTTGTTCCTCTGTCATGAAGAGAGTCCCTATGAGTTGTTGGCAGTCATCCCAAGTAGGCTGGTGTGAAAACATCAATGACTCAACCAGACCTGAGAGCCAGGTTGGGTCCTCGGTAAAAGGAGGATTGTTATTTTTCCATTTATATAGGTCTGAAGAGGAGAAGGCCAATACTGGTAGGCTTGCATTTTTCCTCCATGGCCGTTGTCAATCATTGGCCCATAGGAATGTAGGGGGAGCAACATGGGAGTTTCAGGGTTTTAAATCATTTGACGCTGTCGAGTTCCTTTAGCCAGGCCAGCTTCCTCCAGGGGAGGAGGGGCTGTGTGTGCTGCAGGGGAGTTATCTGGAGTGCGCTGGGCTGGCTTATCTTTCTCCAATGGCGGAGAGGCTGAGTCAGCAGCAGGGGAATCACTTAGAGGGTGTTGGGGGTTGTGGGATGAGGGTAGAAGATAAGGAGGGGGATGAGAGTCCAGTAGAGTCAAATCTTGTGACTCAGGGAGAACAGAGGGTGGAGGCGGAGGATGAGCAGAGGGTTTGAGAGATCGTGGGGAAAAGAGTAGGAGCGGGGACATGGCAAGGAAAGGCTTCACCCATGGAGGAGGAGATTTGCAGAGGTCCTGCCAAGTTAAGATATATGGCTGTTGATCGGGATGGCTATGTGGCCCTGGCTGTAAGACAATATCTCTGACTTATTAAATTAGTGCGAAGTAGAAAGATCCTTCTAGGGGCCATCCGAATGCAAAGGTGGGCCATTCTGAGGCACAGAGAGTCTGCCAGGTCCAGCGTTTTACTGAAAAAGAAAGATTCTGAGCCCTTAAGCGGACTTTGGTCCAGTGATCAAGGTCAGAGACAGAGGCATTGAAGTGACCTGTCCCATAATGAAAGATACACAAACAGTAAAATCAACTCTCACGACACAGACAAGACAAGATAATAAAGACAGGCAATGAACGTCCAACACTGAGACTAAGACTGAGCAGCCGGCAAAACCCGATGGGCTGGCAATACCGAATCTGAAACAAAACATCACTGAGTCGAGGAGACTATTGTTCCTTGATTCCCGAGTCCTCTGTGGCGTCCCCCAGAGCCTGTGGCTCTGTGACACATCTGCCAGCCACCGTCAAAGAGAGCTCATGCAACTTCATCAACAGCCATTTTGCCAAGCCCTAACCTGAAACCTGAAACCAGAAAGAGGCGCCTTACTTTCCCTGAGAGTAGCCCATTGAGGTCTCTCTTCCGCCCCTGCCGGATCTCGAAGGAACCTCCATATATAAAGGTCGGGAGAGCGTTGGGGGAAGAGACCACCAAGAGACTCTCTCATGCAAAAGCAAAGGGTTTATTGGGGGTCCAGCATGCTGGGGCTCAGAGCTAATTTGAATAGAGCAGAGCTCATATACTTTCCTTGAAGTGGGCAGGGAGGGAAGTTTATTGATGAGTCTGGGCGAGTGAGCAGTTTGCGTGCAACTGGGTGAGGGAGTACATTCTGCAGTTTGGCAGTTGGGGACAGCACATTCTGGGAAAAAGATTATAAAACAGTTCTCAAGATTTCAACAGTGTTTTATTAAGCATACAGAAAAACAGGAAGTGACAAGTACCTATTTTATTAACATTTCACAACCAACTATACTTTGCCAGATTTCCTAAAGTCTCTATTGATATCTGCATTCCTACATATTTTCCCCAGTTCTGCATTGTGACTGATTCTTCACATGTTCTGACATTTACATTCACTGTATACCCGAAACCCTATAGCTAAAGAACTTTTGGTCCAAATCCTATACTCACTCTCCTATATAAACCTACCGACTATCTTCCTAATACTACCGATTACTCCTTTTTGACTGGAAGTTCTCTTTTACAATCAATCATCCAAGTTACAAGGTCCTATGCAATTATATATCAATTTATCTGAGACATCTTTGCAGAACATAATTCAAAGCAAAGTATCCCATCTGTGCAGAAAATAAATCAAAGCTTAATACCGAAATCAAGGGCTCAATGCTTTTCTGGACTTCAAATCTTACCTAGATTTCTGTTTTCATACTCATATATTTCACCTATATATTCTTGTAAATATTGCAGGTTTCCAATACCATTATTCATCCAGCAGAATGATTTCTAATCAAAATCGAACCTGTTATTAACCCTAACCATACACTGTTCCCTCAATCTAACATAAGAGAAGAGCAAGGACAGAGTTGGTCTTAAAATACAGGAATGAAGGAAATCTTCCAACTGCTGAGAAACTAAAAGGTCCATGCACAAATGATCTCTAGAGAAGATGTAGGTAGCTATGAAGGAACTGAGAGAGCAAAAGTCATCTTCCTTTGCAAACAACATGGTCAGCATGAAGTGATGTGTCTGAATCAGCCTCTCTCTTCTTTATGTAGAGAAGAAGGACCAAACCAGGCCTGTGTGGAGAGCTGTTCCCAGTTACCAATGGTTGATATACCATCCTAACTTGTGAAAGTGTCACATAAAGTAGGGGAAGCCTCCATTTCATGGGACCTTTGGAAGTAAATGTTAAGACAATGTGTTTGCCAAGGCAGTGACCTCATTCAGTTCCTGAAGGAAGTGACCTCACCTCACATCCTTGGTGATGGAACTCTCTGAACTTGGGATCTAGGAAGCCAGGCACACAAATCTAGTCCCAGTCCCAGTCCCAGTGGTCTCACTTCTTTTGATTTACCAAGGACAGAGTCAGTCTTTCTTGCTACCTACTGATGTGAGGATAGCCAAATGACAGGAAAGATCTTAAGAGTGGCCTTTCCTGAGAAAGCAGTAAGTGGCTCACCGCTGTCTCCTGACAACTTCACAGAGTTGGCCAAGGAAACCAGATCTGAGACAAGACAGGCCATTTGATGGGAACATAGTATGGCCCAGCAGTCAGAGGACACACACGATAGTCAGAGACCTACTTTGAGGAAAGAGGTGCCTTTGTGGGTGTGGGTGTGTGTTTGTTATTTTGTCTAATGTTCTGAGAATAGGTAGGAAAGGCGGTTTGTTTGGTTTGGAGTGGACGGTTTCTAATAAGGGTTTTGACAAGGCGAAGGTTTCTATGTCTGTGTATCCCACTGTGTCCATGGTTGTAGACATTAGAAAAAAAGAATGCAGCAATTGATGTGTCCAGTCTAGTAGAAAGCTTACCAGCATTCTTCCTGCCCAATTTATGAATGGAATGCGGCTTGCCGTATGGATGGGTAACACCTGCTATCTTCCTAAGTTCCTGATTTCTTCCTGAATTCAGGCCACTCTCCAGAATTGGCTCATGGTTTTGTGTCCAAGATATGTACCACCTCCAAGCTCTGTGACATGGCCATGTACAGGATAGCTGAAGGGAATGGCGAGCATCTCAGAAAACTCAGATATCAGTGTGACCAGGAAACTCTCAGTGGAGAAACCCTGCTTTTGGCCTATTGCTAACCTATTGTTCTGTTGCCCTGAATGTCAGGAAGGTCTTTGCCTCATGCCACCCCTTTGTGAAGACTGAAGAAAAAGTTTTCAAATGGAAATGAATGGGCATCTCCTGTGGCTCTTTGCTTAATTGCTTTGAAAAGGGATGTGTCTGAATCAGCCTCTTGGCCCTATGTGAGGTTGTGGCTCAGATTCTCAGCACCTGATGGATGTAAAGAGAGATCCCATGTGTGCATCCAAAACCAAATTGGTCAAAAGAGCAGTCATTGTGGATGAAGTCTCTCGCCTTTATCTTTAAAGTTCTTGAACTCGATCAAGTGAGAATAGGGATCCTTTGGGTCAAATGAGTTCTTCAAAGACCTGCAGAGGTGCTTGTGTTTTCTCATGACGGCAAATCACATAAAACTATATACCTGATACTCAGTTTTCCACAAATTGGAGAAGCATAGAAGTATTAACGTCTAGCATATTTGATCAATCCTGGTTCACATGAAGGGTGTCCAGACCACCCTGATGTTACACCAATGAGGGCAAGGGAGTTATTTTGGCCACTCTCCTGGACTCCGTCACTCATGGAAACCTACAGCCAGAGGTTATGATTAGTGTCTATATGGAAGAAGATGAGGGCCATATGGGAGTGTTTTGGTTTTAATTTTGGTCATTTGTGTCCGGTTGGAAGACATGACTGAGAAAACCTGGGCTTGAACTCTGGTGTGATTCCCCTTATAGACTGAGTTCTGGAACTGACTTCAGAGAAGTATTGCCATGAATTTTGTTGGGATTTTAGGAGGCCACCTATGAGAATCACCCTTGGAAACAGAGATCTAGGCCCAGGGTGGCTTTCCAAAGAGCCCGGGATATCTCAGCCAGGATATCACATGATTTTATTCTGAAAGACTTGGCATCCATAGTTGAGAGTCACAACACCCATGGACGTCACATTGTAGACCTCAATGGGCCTGGCTTCATGTGACCTTTTGGCCACTCTTTGGGAAGCCTTGCCTGTGAGAGTTCTGCAGAGCATTCATTGAAATGAGCTTCCTCACCATTTAATGGTTCCTGAATGAATTGAAACCCACAGTGCCTCCAACGTCATCTTTGAAAAATGCCTTGATAAATACCATGAAATTTTTGAAATTTCCATGACCAGGTGGCACTGGAGAACCTTTGGATGTTGCTGATCATGAGTGTACCAGACAGTGCCTTGATTGACTCGGCTTCATGAAAATGGTGTAGAACAGAGATGCCAGTAAGTTGGAACCTGCTGAGTAATGTGCCTAGAGCAGTGGTGGGAAGGTGTGTGATAAAAAATTTGTTTTGGGGCCATGTGGATCTGTCATTGGCTTCCAAATGGCTTGTGACTGACATGGTGCAGCCAGCAGACCCTTACATGAAAAGGCATCTTGTTATATGGAGATGTTTCCGGGCAATGTTCAGAATCAGGTTGCTATGGACATGGGGCCAAGCTATGTGCGTTAGAAGCCTGGTTGGTGCATTCTCCTGCAGACGCTGACTCACCACACATGACAGATTTGCCTCCAGAACTGTGTCCCAGTTGAACTCCTTTAATTTCATGAAGCAATTGCCAAAGTCCCAGTGCAGCAGCAAGAAACACCACGAAAATACAAGATGACCAAATGGCTTCACAGTCCACATGAAAAGACACTTATCCCCCAATGGTCACCGTTTACTTACAAAGAGAGAATTCAGCACTGCTGCCTCATGTTTCTTTGGAAAATAAGAAACCATTTCCTCCAGGTCACATAGATGCAGACACAGATTTGATGGTCTCACTAGAAAGCAGCTAAAGCTCCTGACAACAACATATATTTCAAGTGCCCAACCTCAGAGGCAGTTTCTCAAGAAGTATTTAGGCCAGCAGAGCTCCATGTTTATGGAGTTTTTACCCTGTCCCATACTTTTGGAAACTCCTCTACCACTGCCAAGGTTGTAAACCCCTGAGCATATTCCATTCCATATATATATTCACAGATTTTCTAACTCTTCTCCTCTAATTGTGTCTTACTTTGGGCGAAGGTAATGTCAAGGAATTGTTCTGGATGAGAGTGGGAAGATTTTGTTTAGCACATATTTGTATACACATTGGATTCCTTTTTCTATTTTACATTTGAAATACTGAATCCCTGACACTAACACATACCCTAATAGATTCTGAGTAGTAATCATAATATGATGGAGAAAAATAACCGAAACAGAATAGAAATACAAGCAGTTCAGAGGAGGCATGTTGTATTTTTGGACTTGCGTTTTGCATTATATAGGGTAGGAGTTATAAATCTAGTCGATTTTTAATTGAAATAGTTCTCCATGTTCTTTTAATGTTAACAAATATGTGAATTCCTGTCTCCCTTTCTCTGTATTCTATTCAGCACATGTATTTTTATATGCACATATAGAATCCTACCTGGTATCACACGCAAATTTTCATGAGTTACATGACTTGGCAGATACAAACTGTGAGAAGAGATCACTCCTCCTAAACGATGTAGGAACTGAAAATTCAACCTATGGGGGAGCTTCCTAGTTAAAAAAAGTTATACATAAATCCATATCGACTAAAATGAATATTTTTGGATCTGTGGATGATATATATTTCACTGTGTAATTAGATTGGCATATATATATATATATATATATATATATATATATATATATATATATATATATATATACTCTCCAGATATTTCATAATATTTAACATATGTGTCTTATTATACACTCCCTGAATTTATTCTTGTTCATATATGTGGATTTATAATCAAATTTTCACAAGATTATTCTCAGAAATATTCATTCACCTGAAATACATATTTGTTTCCTAGTATTGAAAACTAACTTCAGTGAATAGTGCATATAAATGCTAATATTTCTACAGTAACTAACCCAGTTTTATATCAATGCAAGTAGATTCCTATGGGACATGACATTTATTTTGAAGTTCATTTTTATTCAACACTTGTACATTTCTATTTCTTGAGTTTATGCACATTATAGCATATATATTTCATCCACACGTTCACAAATTTATAGGCATTTATTTCACTTTCAATCACTTTCTGCTTCAGAAACATGTATTCCTCCATGTGTCTGACTGGTCTTTTCATGAGACTTCTTTCCAAACACATTATTTTCGATTTCCATAATCACTTTTGAAGCAAAACTCACACACTCTTCATGATAAACCATAACACTAAGATTACAATTAGACGTATAACTAGTTGTTATGAATGATTCTATATCAATATATGATTTCTTATATATTTTCAGATATCAATTCAATCCATTATTTAAAGTGGAACCAGTTATATTATTTATTAACTATATGATCTATTCATGCATTATCTTTATATTTATAGACACAGGGTACACCTCGTTGTACCCCCAATACTAATTTATACATATTTTAAATATTGCTGCCAGAAATGGTCGAAGAAATACTCATGTCATCTGATCTACATATACATTTTATCACAGTAATATTCTGGACCAAAAAAGCAAAGGTCACTCTTAAGATTGTACCAAAGCCTAAATTAAAAGTGAGCATGGATTACTAAAACCTTCCATGTCCAGGTTTCCTAATACTCTGAAATGTCAATCGTATTGGTGACTACATATTTGTTTCTTCCTAAGATTATATATTCAACCTCAAGCCTGTTGAAAATGTCTAATCCTATCACTCACTTTATACTTTGCCTGATTTAGTAATGTCTCTATTTATGTCTGTATTCCTACATATTTTCCCCTGTTCATCATTGTGACTGACTCTTCACATATGCTGACTTTTACATTCACTGTCTACCCGAAACCCTATTGCTTAAGATCTTTTGCTCTAAATCCTATACTCACTCTTCTTTCTAAACCTACCGACTATCTTCCTAATCCTACCGACTATCTCTTTTTGAGTGGATGTTCTCTTCGACATTCAATCATCCAAGGTACAAGCTCCTATGCCATTGTATATAGATTTATCTGAGACATTTTTGCAGAACATCATTCAAAGCTATGTGTACCAATTAAGGGCCCAATGCCCTTCTGGGCTACATATCTTCCCTAGATTTCTATTTTTATACTTATATTTCACCTATATATTCTTGTAAATATCATAGTTTCCCAATACCATTATTTGTCATGCAGAAATATTCCTAACCCAAATTGAACATGTTATTAACCCAAACCATACACTGTTCTCTCAATCAAACTTTACAGAAGAGCAGGGACAGGCTTAGTTTTACAATACAGAAATGTAGGGCATCTTCCACCTGTTGAGAACATCAAAGGTCCATGCAGAAATAATCTTTTGAGAAGATGTAGGCAGCTATGAAAGACTGAGAGAGAAAAGTCATCTTCTATGGCAAACAACCTCGTCAGCATGAAGGGATGTGTATGAATCAGCCTCTCTCTTCTTAATGTAGAGAAGATGGACCAAACCAGTCCTAGGTGGAGAGCGGTTCCCGAGTGTCCATGGTTTATATACCATTCTAACTTATGAAAATGTCACATGAAGTAGGGGCAGCCTCCATCTCATGGGACCCTTGAAAGCAACTGTTCGTACAAAGTGGTTGTCAAGGCAGTGACCTCATTCAGTTCCTGAAGAAGTGATCTACCTCACTTTCTTGGTGATGGAACTCTCTGAACTTCGGATCCAGGAAGCCAGGCACCTGGAGCCAGTCCAGTCGAATACCCATTGGCTCATTTTTTTGGATTTACCAAGGAGAGTGTCAGTCTTTCTTGGTACCTACAGATGTGAGGATGGCCAAATACCAGGAGAGCTCTGAATAGGGTCCTTTCCTGAGAAAGCAGGTGGTGGTTCACTGCTGGCTCCTGACAACTTCACAGAGTTGGCCAAGGAGACCAGATCTGAGATAGGACAGGCCATTTTGGGGGAACATAGTTTGGCCCACCACTCAAAGGACACTCCGGATAGTCACAGAGTTACATGGGGGAAGGATGTGCCTTTGTGGGTGTGATTCAGGTTTTGTCTCATGATCTGAGAATAGGTAGGAAAGGTGGTTTGTTTGATTTGGAGTGGACTTCTTCTAGTAAGTAGTTTGACAAGGCGAGTGTTTCTATGTCTGTGTATCCACTGTGTCCGTGGTTGTAGATATTAGAAAAGAGATGTGTCCTGTATAGTAGAAAGATTCCCAGCATTCATCTTGCCCAACTTATGAATGAACTGAGGCTTGCCTTATCCATGGGCAACACCTGCTATCTTCCTAAGTTTCTGTTTCCTTCCGGAATTCTAGCCACTCTCCAGAATAGGCTCATGGTTTTGTGTCCAAGATATGTACCACCACCAAGATCTGTGACATGGCCATGTACTGGATAGCTGAAGTGAATGGCGAGCATCTCAGACAACTCAGATATCAGTGTGACCAAGAAAGTCTCAGTGGAGAAACCCTGCTTTGGGCCTTTTGCTTATCAATTGTTCTGTTGCCCTGAATGTCAGGAAGGTCTTTGCCTAAGGCCACCCCATTGTGAAGCCTGAAGAAAACAGTTTTCAAATGCAAATGAATGGGCATCACCTGTTGCTCTTTGCTTAATTGCTTTGGAAAGGAATGTGTCTGAATAAACCTCGTGGCCCTGTGTGAGGTTGTGGCTTAGATTCTCAGCACCTGATTTATGTAAAGAGATATGCCATGAGTGCACCCAAAACCACAATGGCCAAAAGAGCAGTTATTGTGAATGAAGTTTCTCACATTCATTTGTAAGTTTCCTGACCCCCATCAAGTGTTAATAGGGATCCTTTGGGTCAAATTATTTATTCAAAGCCCTGCAGAGGCTAGCCCATAGGTTTTTGGGTTTTCTCATGACTCCAAATCATATAAAGAATCTATACCTGACAGTCAGTAGGCCTCAAATTGGAGATGCAGAGCAGTATTAACACCTGGCCTATTTGATAACTCCTGGTTCACAGGATGGGTGTCCAGGCCACCGTGAATTTAGGCAAATGAGGGGCAAGAGAGCTTATTTTTGAGACTGTCTTGGGCTGCACCCCTCATGGAAAACTCCAGCCAGAGTTTATGATTAGTGTCTATATGGAAGAAGATGATGGCCATGTGGGAGTGTTTTGGTTTTAATTGTGGTCATTTGTGTAGCGGTTGAAAGAGATGACTGGATCCACCTGGGCTTGAACTCTGGTTTGATTCCTCTTAGAGACTGAGTTCTGAAACTGACCTCAGAGAAGTATTGCCATGAAATGTGTTGGGATTTTAGGAGGCCACGCATGAGAATCGCCTTTGGAAACTGAGATCGAAGGCCAGGGTGGCTTTCCAGATTGCACTGGGAATCTCAGCCAGGATATCACATGATTTTATTCTAAAAGACTTGGCAGCCATAGTTCAGAGTCTAAACACACATGGAACTCACATTGTAGACCTCAATGATCCTGGCTTCATGTGACCTTTTGGCCACTCTTTGGGAAGGCTTGCCTGTGAGTGTTCTCCAGAGATTTCATTGAAATGAGCTTCCTTACCATATAATGGTTCCTGCATGAATTGAAACCCACAGTGCCTCCAACATCATCCTTCAAAAATGGCTAAATAAATACCAAAAAATTTCTGAAATTTCCATGACCAGGTGGCACTGGAGAACCTTTGGATGTCATGTTGCTGATCATGAGTGAAATAATTCCCCACGCAAAGACACTTCAAAGGGAGAATTCCAATTTTATTGCAAAAAAGCTGTGTGATTATATAGAACTAAGGGGGAGATGGTAGGGCTTAGATAAATGGCAGCAACCCGTTTATTGAAAGCAAGTTCTTTTAGATATCATCTCCAGAACCCAGGAATTAGTTCTCATTGGGGCTAAGGTTCTCCACCAGTGAGATTTGAAATTGGCGCTGGTGGGAGAGTTCACAAGGGCAGGAACTTTTCGCACCACTGCAGAAATGAAGAAGGTAGGAAGAAGAAGTCCTTAGGCACCATGTTGGGGTTTTTCTCTGGGGTATGGCTGCCATTTATACTTTTCCCAACATTCCTCCCTTTTTGTTTTCTTAGGAAGTGGGGCGTCGTTTTTAGATCCGGCTGCTTCCTGCTGTATGGGGGTGCTGTGAGGCCTAGAAAGGGAAGGGGAGGAATGCTCGGGGGGCAGGTCTGGGAATATCATGGCAGCAAGAAATAAAACCCAGTGGCTATAGACAGCTACTTCCGTAGGGGTGAAGTCAATGAAAGTTCCCTGAAGCCACAAGTTGTCGATGGCATGGAACCAGTCCTGGATGGAGGAGATTGTTGGTATCAGCCACTGGTTCTGTAACAGAGACTCTAGAAAATACTGGAAGCGTTGCCTGGACAAGGTGCCACAGGACCTGAAGAAGATCAGAGTGAATAAAAACAGAATGAAGATAAAAATTAAAGCAAAGGTCAATTTTTGGCAGAAGTTCCATGTTGGGGGAGTGACATAGAAGAGGCCAAGGGCCATGAGGAAGCTTAGAAGGTCATAAAGATTCAAGAATCCAGGATGGCAGATTAAGAGGTTTTCCGAGCTTGTTGTCTCCCACTGTCTGATGTCCATTGCATTCCATCGTGCCTGGTAGTGAGCTTCATCACGGAGTGAACTGTTCTCTTGGAGATGTTGGGAGTTCGTCTGTCATCAGAGGCTGGTAGTGCCTAAGCAAAAGCTGGTTGAAAGTTTGATTACGAATTTTTTGCAGTTGGGTTTGAAGGAACTTCATTATGCAGGGCAAGAGAGCACAAAAAAGGAGCATCCCAATAAGGGGCCCAGAGAGAGGTAGTAAGTACATGGCAAGATAGGATTGGAAGAACCTCGTTATGGGATTGGAGGAGGTAGGTTTGAGCAATTGGGTCGATAATTCCTGCAATTTAACAACTTTTTTTTATTAGCCCAGATTCATTAACATAATAGCAACATTCTCTCTGAGGAATAGGCATGTACCCCCTTTTTCTGCAGTGAGAAGATCAATTGCCCTTCGGTTCTGTAAAGCCACTTGTGCCAATGAAGTAACCTGCCACTGCAAGGAGCCAAGTGACTCAGCAGTGGTATCGAGTGCTTCCTGCAGTTTTTGTTGCACGTCATTGGATGCCCATAGAGCATGACCTATAGCTCCACCAGAGAGACCGAGACTCGCCACTGAGGTTGTTAAAGTGAGGCCTACCAGAACCGGCAGAAAGACTGCCCTACGGGTGCGGGAAGGTAGGGCCAACTGTCGGAATTCAGTGGGAGTATACAAAGAAAGCAGAGGAACTACAGTAACCAAGATACAGGTGCCAGAGACATTGATCGTTGAGGTACTTAAAGACCAATTACACCAGATGAAATGTCCAGGTTGCATAAACGCAGGGCTCTATGGGGTGCTATAGCTCAAGGAACAAATGGGTAAAGGATTCATTATTGGCAGGTGAATACAGATGAAAGGAAATAAAGTATTGTTGGAATAACTTTCCCACAGTGGGATATGTGTCACATGTAGGGGTTGTCCTTACTTAGAGAAATTGTAGGTTTTTGCTGAAATATTTCCTGCCGCTAATGGGACCGCTGCTAGAAGTGGACGACTAAGTGAAGCACAGAGAAAGCACTGAGAAGTAGGCACCAAAAGAATGGAGGAGTTTAATAATCGAAGAGTTTGGTGTAGCAAATTGAGCCATGTGGAAGGGGGACCTTAGGGGGTTGAAGGCTCTGAATCCTCTTTGGATGAGCTATGGATAAGATCTCGAAGTTTTGATTCTGACTCCTTAATGTGTTCGACTACCTGGATGGTTGCCTTAGGTGGCGTAATCAGGGTGCGGCCAACAGTCATCCACCCTGTGGGTCTGGCTGAGGTTGTCCGAGCATAGACAGCAAACTCAACATAGCCCCAACGTTTGGCCTTGGGGTCAGGTGTATCTGAAGTATATGATCCATTGTTATCAGATGAAGAGCCTTTATGCCACTTTAGGTAACTAGAAGTCCACCCTTCAGGGTAGCCAAGTGAGTGGTAAGAACAGCTACCACGTTCATCATGGAACCTGCATGACCAATAGGGACACCCATTATATATCTCAGGCCACCAATGACAATAGTCTTTGGTTTGATTAAAAAGGAAGCAAATGAAAGGCCAGTTCCAGCTACCAGGGACGAAGGTCCTTGAAGGTGACAATTTTAGGGGAATAGAGGTGCAGTTGTGGATGAAGCAAGTAGTTGCATCCACTGCGCGGACCTTCTGCATGCCATGTTCTGAGTATCGTTCCCGAAGAGTGAATAAATACATGGTAGGTTAGGAGGGTAAAGACAAGTCCCAACAGAGCACAGAAAAGAAGCAGAGCACAAAAAAACAAGCAGTTAGAGAAGACTAGGGTGTTGGGAGAGCTCATTGTGCCTTCTTTAAGAGGAATTGGGCTGTAGGGAACACCGTGTGAGCCGCAACTTAAATGGGTGAGATGGGTGTGGAAAGCAGGAGTAAAGGGGAGGTTCAGGAGGTGATTCTTGGAGTTCCTTTGGGGTGGTCCTGTCGTCAGCAGGTGGGGCCTCCTGGTGATATGGCTTCAACCTAGAAATGGGAATCCAGGGAGTGAGATGGTTGTCTGATAAGGAGAGTTTGGCGGCGGTGGGGTTACAGAGAATGACAGGATAGGGGCCTTCCCATTTTGGTGCAAGAGTCCCTTTCTCCTCTGGGGTATTATAATAGACTAGACTCCCAGATGTTAAGGGAGGAGTGTTTGGAGAGGAGACTGGGTCTTGAAGAAGCCAGTTCTGATATTTCCAGTGTTACGAGCAGAGATGAAACAAGAGAGGCAAAGACAAATCTCGGGTGAGATGTCCTTGTGAAATGACCAACCCAGGGGGTATAAGAGGTCTTCCATACATTATCTCAAAGGGAGACAGTAAAGATGGTTTCTTAGGGAGAGCTCTGATTCGAAGCAAAGCCAAGGGAAGGATTTTGACCCAGTCTAAGTTTAATTCCATTGTCAATTTGGTAAGGACTTCCTTCAGAGTACGATTTACCCTTTCCACTTTCCCTGAAGCCTGGGGGTAATATGGACAGTGGAAATGCCACTTGAAAGAGAGGGCTTGAGAGACCTTTTTTGTGATCCTAGAAATAATCTCAGGGCCATTGTCATATTGTAGGGAAGTCGGCATACAAAACCTGGGGATGATGTCTGTCAGTTAGATTGAAGCTACAGTGGAAGCCTTTTTATTGGAAGTGGGAAATGCCTCAACCCAAACAGAGAAAGTGTCCACAAAGACAAGGAGGTATTTAGTGTGCCATACTGTGGGCATGTTGGTGAAGTCTACTTGCCAGTCAGCAGCGGGAATGTGTCTCCGGGCTTGGTGGAAAGGGAAAGGTTTGGGCCTTAAAGGAGTATAAGGGTTGGTCCGCTGACAGATCTGACAATTAGAGGCTATATTCTCTAGCATGGCTATGTCAGAAGGGTTGAGGGAGAAGAAGCTCTGTAAAAAAATGGTCAAAGACTGAGAATTGGAATGGTGTAGAGTATGAAGGAACTTGAAAAGATTTTTGTTCTTACTGGAATAAGTAGGGGCTTCAGATGAGCTGTCTAAAGTGGCCATAATATGTCCCCCATGGGGGCCATAATTGGAAGTGGTAGCAGCCATTCGTGCCGCCTGGTCAGCTTTGGCATTGCCCTCAGTGATAAGAGAGCCGTCCTTCTGATGTGACCTACAATGGACAACTCCCAACTGGGTGGGTAAGTGGGAGGCCTCTATCAGATTGGTTAAAAGAGCCGAATTAGTGATCGCATTACCTTTGGTGGTAAGTAGGCCTCGCTCCTTTCATATTGAAGCATGGGATAATAAGATCTGGAAGACATATTTTGAATCAGTATAGAGGGTGAGGGATTTGCCTTGTGCTAGTAGGCAGGCACGAGTGGCTGCTATAAGTTCAATCTGCTGGTTGGTAGTTCCTGAAGGCATAGCTTTGGCCTCTATAATCTCAGTGGCTGAAACTACAGCGTATCCAGAGTAATGAGTGCCGTTCTGCCTAAAGGAACTGCTGTCAGTAAACCAGATAAGGTCAGGCTTGGTGAGTGGTTCCTCAGAAATGGAACAATGACAGCGGAGGAAATCATCTAAGGTTTCCAAGCAATTATGAGTTGGTGTGTTAGACGTGGGAGTCATTGGGAGCCGTGAGGCAGGGTTCAGTGCAGAGCATGGGAGGAAAGTAATATTAGGGTTTTCCTGAAAGAATGTGAGGAGCGACAGAACTCTGGATGGAGGAAGGGTTTGAAGGCCCTTATAAGCTGAAAGATCTTTCAAGTGATGTGGGGAGTGGATAGTTCAAGGTGCCCCAAAAGTCAGCTTAGAGGCTTCTTTGTGTAAAATTTGTCCAGCAACCAGAGCTCTTAAGCAAGGGGCCCACCCACGAATGGTAGAGTCTAGTTTCTTGGAAAATATGCCACAGGTGCAAATGTAGGCCCATAGTTTTGACCTAAGACCCTAAGTGCTTGCCCCCCTTTTTCATGGACATATAGATGAAATGGTCTTGAAAGATCAGGAAGGTGAAGGGCAGGTGCCTTTAAGAGGAGTTGCTGAAGCCTGCGGAAGTGGTAGATGGGGGAGAAGACAAGAGATTCACTAGGGGGTCCATTTGCTAGGTCATACAGAGGTTTGGATAGAAGAGAATAATTTGGGATCCAGGCCCTAAAATAACCTGCTACTTCTAGGAATGATAGTATTTTGGCTTTCATATGGGGCACTGGAAGATCAGAGAGGAGTTGCCTCCTATCCAGTGTTATTTCCTTTTTCCCGGGTGTAAGGCAAAAACCAAGAGAGGTGACAGAAGACTGGGAAACCTGTGCCTTGTGGGGAGACTCCCTATATCCCTTGTCTGCTAGGAAATTAAGAAGCTGAGCGGTGTGGGATTGAGAGTGTT
This sequence comes from Callospermophilus lateralis, assembly GCF_048772815.1. Lineage (NCBI taxonomy): Eukaryota > Metazoa > Chordata > Mammalia > Rodentia > Sciuridae > Callospermophilus > Callospermophilus lateralis. Next base: position 12,068 of record NW_027512481.1, on the reverse strand, counting down.
CCCAGAGGGACTACATAGAAGAAGGTCATTGACATATTGAAGGAGAATAGAGTCAGGACAGGTCGGGTGAAAGGATGTGAGGTCCTGGGCAAGAACTTGGCAAAAGAGATGGGGGCTGAATCCCCGTGGGAGGACAGTCCAGGAAAGCTGATGAGAATGGTGGATGTGAGAGTCAGTCCACGTAAAAGCAAAGATATTCTGAGATTCTGAGAACAAGGGAATAGAAAAGAATGCATCTTTTAAATCTAGGACCAAGAAGTGGGTAGTAGTGGCAGGAATCTGAGAGAGGAGGGTGTAAGGGTTGGGCACTAGCGGGTGGATGGGGACCACAGAGGAGTTGACAAGGAGAAGGTCTTGAACCAGCCCGTAGGACACGTTAGGTTTCTTAAGTGCCAGAATGGGGGTGTTGAAAGGAGAGTGTGTAGGCCTAAGATACCCCTTTCGTAATAAATCCTGGATGATGGGTTCTAATTCGAGGAGGGCTGTGGTTGTGAGTGGATATTGTGGTTGACTAATATATCTTGAAGGGTCCTGTAAGACAATATGAATAGGACTGCATTTAGCCATAAAGGGTGTAGTTGTGTCCCAAACCTCAGGCTTAACTAGTTTAGAGAGTCATGGAGGAGTGCATGAAGGAGGTGTATCTGCCCCTAGGAACATCATGAGGAAATGAGAGATAGGAGAGGTGGGGGGGGATATGTGAATGGTGACTTTTCATAGTGAGAGTATGTCCCTTCCCAGAAGGGGAATGGGGCAATGGCTCATAACGAAAAAGAAGTGAGTGAAGGACAAAAGGGATCCCTGCATATAACATGATGGGGGGGTTTGAGGTAAAATCTGTTTAACTCCTACCCTGACAATAGGAGTTTTTGAGGGTGTGGTAGAACCCCAATACTCCCTTAAGACTGATAAAGTGGCACCAGTATCCAAGAGGAAGGTAATGAAGCATCCATCCACCAGGAAGGTAACCCTAGGCTCTTGATTCTTGATGGTAATAGTCTGGAGGGAAAGCCCAGGACTCAGTCAATCCTCCTCTGCCAATCCCAAGAGAGGCTGTGGTTGCCGGGCGGCTGACCAATCTCCCTTATGGATTGTTGGGCAGTCTGCCCCCCAGTGTCCCCTTTGATGGCATTTTGGGCAGGGGTTGTACGGTGTCCTCAGTGAAGGACAATCCCTGGCCCAATGTCTCTCCTTACCACATTTGAAGCAAGCTCCCGGGGGTGTCATATTGGGATGGCGTGGTGATGGCCTTCTCTGAATGACCTGGGCCAACATTTGGAATTTGGCATTTTCAGCCCTCTGCCTACGGCATTCACTTTCATCCTCTCTATCATAAAAAAACTTGAAAATGAAGATTTTGGTCTAAGGAGTAGCAGGGCCCTGTTCAAGCTTTTTAAGCTTGGCTTTAATGTCAGGGTAGCTTTGGGCCAGAACATATGTCATTAAGACATGACGGCCATCAGGGGTTTCTGGGTTGAGGTTTGTGTACTGTTGAAGGGCCTTGGTTAGTCTATCCAGGAATTCTGAAGGTGTTTCCTCCTTCCTTTGAATGACCTCCTGCACCTTTTTAAAGTTAACAGCCTTACGGATGGCCTTTTTCAGGCCCGCCAAGAGGCAGGATGTAAAAAGGTCACGAGACTGTAAGCCTTCAGGGGTGTTGTAATCCCATAGAGAATCCTGCTCTGGGACAGCATGAGGGCCTGTGGGGTGGTTAGGATTGGTCCTATGATTTTCATCAGCATGGGCTTGGGCTAGCTCCCAGACCCATTGCCTTTCCTCAGGGAGAAGTGTATTGGCCAAGAGCATGTAGATGTCATGTTGAGTGAGGCTATATGCTTGCAGGACCCATTGAAACTCCCGAATGTAAGTGGTGGGGTCAGTGGTGAATGAGCCTAACTTCCTCTCTAGCTGAGTGATGTCCGACATGGAGAAGGGCACGTGGACTCTGATGACACCCTCGGACCAGCTACCTCACGAAGGGGTGCGATGGTCTTGGGGGTGGGAAGGAGTCCCTTAGACCTGGTAACAGGAGGACTGAAAAAGGCAGGAGGCGGACAGGAAGGAGAGGGAGGGGAAGGGAGTGTCTCTTTGGAAGAGGAGGAGGTGGAGAAGGCAGAAGAGGGCGGAGGGGAGGAGGATGAAATGGAAGGCTGAGGATCCTTGGAATCAGGCAGAGGAAGAGGAGGGTATAGCGGGAGAGAAGGGGCAGATAGGACTGGGGGATAAGGTGGGGGTTAATCTGCTGGGCTGAATGAGGAAGAATCTGTGAAGTCAGGAGTAGAAGTAGGGGAAGAGAAGGGTTTGCAAACAAGGAGAACCTGAGAGGGAGGGCAGGAGGAGCAGCGACAGGGTGCTGTGTGAGAAGGCTAAAACCTTAAATGCAGGGAATCTCACTCCACTTTTTCAGATGCTGGCAGTAGTTAAAAAGATCCCAGAGAAGGTTTGGATGTAAGGAGCCTTCTGGAGGCCAATGATTTCCATTATCCAGTGGATATGTAGGCCAATCTTGGGTACAGAATTTGATTAGAAGTTTAGGCTTGATGTCTGGTGTGAGGGAGAGTGTGGCCAGATTTTTTATTAAACATTTGAGAGGTGAGGCTTCAGGTACAGATGAAGAGGTGCCCATTGTCACAGGGAGAGAAGGAAGAGAGAGAGAGAGAGAGAGAGAGAGAGAGAGAGAGAGAGAGAGAGAGAGAGAGAAAGAGTAAGCGAGAGAGACAAAGAGAAAACCCGGGCTGGAACGGCTTCCAGGAAGCTCAGGGTGAACGGTGGTCAGGTGGGCGTCCCCAAAATGACCAGCCGTCATGAGGAAATACAGAGGGCACTACCTGGTCGTCACCAGTGAAGTGCGATCTGTGAGACCCAATGGGTTCGGAGTCACGGGCAACCTGACGTCAGGAAAGTTTTCGAACGCAGCAGAAAAAGTCAGTAATGAAAACAGAACTCTGGTTCCGGCAGAATGCAGTTCCAGGACGGGAGTTCAGTTTTCCCTGAGCAGAGAGGCAGCTTCAGCCAGACACAGCAGCCCTGCAGCAAACAGCAACTCTAGCCAGTAGCGGCAGCGGCAGCAGAGGAGAAAAACCAAAGAGCCTCTCATGTAAACTCAGAAGCCTCACACCCCAAAGGAAAACGGATCACCAGAGGGTCCACTGCGACCAGTAAAGGTCTTAGTGGCAGGAATTTCCTGCCCCCTACAGGGCGTCTAGAGTGTGCCAGATGATCACGGTCACAAAACCAGCTGTAGCCTGAAGGGAGTTGGAGAGCCAGGGTCAGGGGAGGCTTACATATATCAGATCTGTTGTGAGTGCAGGAAGCCGGCATCTGAAAAGAGTGGACCAGGGCGGAGTGTCTTGGCGGGGCAGGGGACGGGGCTCTTGTTAGAAACAGCTCACCCATATTCTCACACGGGGCAACAGAATGAAAGAACTTCCCACGCAAAGGCACTTTGCTGGGAGAATTCCAATTTTATTGCAAAAAGCTGTGTGCTTATATAGAACTAAGGGGAAGATGGAAGGGCTTAGATAAATGGCAGGCAAAACGTTTATTCGTAAGTTCCTTCAGATATCAGCTCTGGAGCCCAGGAATTAGTTCTTATTGGGGCTAAGGTTTCCCACCAGCGAGATTTCAAATTGGCGCCAGCAAGAGAGTTCACACGGGTGGAAACATTTCGCACCACTGCAGAAAAAAGAAGGTAGGAAGAAGAAGTCCTTAGGCACCATGTTGGGGTTTTTTTCTGGGGTATGGCTGCCGTTTATACTTTTCCCAACAATGAGTATACCAGACAGTGCCTTGATTGACTGGTTTTCATGAAAATGGTGTTTAACAGAGATGCCAGAAAGTTGGGTCCTGCTGAGTAGTGGGCCTAGAGCAATGGTGGGCAGGTGTGTGATAAAACATCTGTGGTGGGGCCATGTAGATCTGTCATTGGATTCCAAATGGCTTGTGACTGACATGGTGAAGCCAGCAGACCCTTATATGTAAAGGCACCTTGTTACATAGAAAGGTTTCAGGACATTGTTCAGAATCAGGTTGCTATGGTGAAGGGGGCAAGCTATGTGGGATAGAAGCCTGGTTCTTGTATTCTTCTGCAGACCCTGACCCACCACACGTGACAGAAATCCCTCCCGCACTGTGTCCCCGTTGAACTCCTTGTATTTCGTGAAGCAAATACCCAACTCCCAGTACAGCAGCAAGAAACACCACGAAAATAGAGGATGACCATATGGATTCAATGTCCACACAGGGAGACATTTAGCCCCCAGGGGCCACAGTTTACCTACAATGGAAAATTCAGCACTGCTGTCTCATGTTCATTGGAAAATAAGAAACCATGTCCTCCAGGTCACATTGATGCAGACCCAGCTTTTATGGTCTCACTATAAAGGAAGCTAAAGCTCCTGACAACAACATATATTTCAAGTGCCCAACCTCACAGGCAGTTTCTCAAGAAGTCTCTAGGCCAGCAGACCTTCATGTTTGTGGAGGGTTTACCCTGTCCCTTACTTTTGGAAACTCCTCTACCACTTCCAAGGTTGTGAACTCCTGATCATATTCCATTCTATATATGTATTCATGGATTTTCTAACTCTTCTCCTCTGATTGTGTCATACTTGGGCCGTAGGTGTTGTCAAGGCATTGTTCTGAATGAGAGTGGGAAGATTTTTGTGTAGCACATATTTACATACACATTGGATTCATTTTTCAATTTTCCATTCAAAATACTGAATCCCTGACACTAACACATACCCTACTAGACTCTGACTACTAATCCTAATATGATGGAGAAATATAACCCAAACAGAATAGAAATAAAAGCAGTTGAGAGGAGGCATGGCGTATAGTTGGTCTTGCCTTTTGCATGATATAGGGTAGGAGTTATAAATCTTGTTAATTTTTTGTTGAAATAGTCCTCCATGTGTTTTTAAAGTTAACACATATGTGAATTTCTGTCTCCCTTTTTCTGTAGCCAATTTAGCACATGTATTTTTATATGCACATATAAAATCCTACCTGGTATCACACGTACATTTTTGTGAGGTGGCTAACTTGGGAGATACAAAGTATGAGAAGAGATCACTCCTCCTAAATATTTTTGGAACTGAAAATTCAAACTATGAGTGAGCTTCTTAGTTGAAAAACATTATACATAAATCCATGTTTAGTAAAATTAATATTTTTGGATCTGTGAATGATATATATTTCATGATGAATTTTGATTGGCATATATATTGCTAATTTCTAATGTATCTGTGATATATATATATATATATATATATATATATATATATATATATATATATAATTTTCAAAATATGAAATATATGTGTCTTACTATACACTCCCTAAATAATTCACTCATGTTCATGTATGTGGTTTTATAATCAACTTTTCATAAGATTGTTTTTAGAAATATTCATCCACCTGAAATACATATTTGTTTCCTAGAACTGAAAACTCACTTCAGTGAATGGTGCAAACAAAGCCTTATATTTCTACAGTAACTGACCCAATTTAACATCAATGAAAGTAGATTTCTATGGGACATGATGTGTATTTTGATGTTCATTTTAATTCAACACTGGTACATTACTATTTCTTCAGTTTTTATACATCGTAGAATATACATTTCATCCACAAGTTCACAAATTTAAAGACATTTGTAACACATTCAATCACTTCCTGCTTCAGAACACATGTATTCCTCCTTGTTTTTGACTGGTTATTTCATGAGACTTCTTTCCAAACACATTATTTTCGATTTCCATAATCAATTTGGAAGCAAAACTCACACACATTTTATGATAAACTACAACCCTAATATTACCATTAGATGTATAACTGGTTGGAATGAATGTATGTATATCAATGTAAGATTTCCTGTGTATTTTGGGATATCAATTTATTCCAATTTCTAAATTTGGAAACAATTATATTATTTATTCACAGTATGGTCTATTCATGCATTCTCTCTATATTCATACACACATGGTACACCTATTTGTGCCCCCAATACTAATTTATATCTCTTCAAAATATTGCTCTCAGAAATGGTGCAACAAATACTCATGTCACCTGATCTACATATACATTTTATCACAGTAATATTCTGGCCACAAAATGCAAAGTCACACTTACGACTGTACCAAAGCCTAAATGGAATGTGAGTATTGATTATGAACATCACCCATGTCCAGGTTGCCTAATGCTCTCAAATGTCAATCCTATTGGTGACTACATATTTGTTTCTTCCTAATATTATTTATTCAAACTCAAGCCTGTTGAAAATGTCTAATCCTATCGATCACTTTATCATTTGCCTGATTTTCTAATGTCTCTATTGATATCTGCTTTCCTACATATTTTCCCCAGTTCATCATGTGTGACTGAGTCTTCACATCTGCTGACATTTACATTTTCTCTCTACCCGAAACCCTATTGCTAAAGAACTTTTTGTCCAAATCCTATACTCACTCTTTTTCCTAATCCTACCAACTATCTTCCTAATCCTACCAACTATCCTTTTTTGACTGGATGTTTTCTTTGACATTCAATCATCCAAGGTACAAGGTCCTATGCCATTGTGTATAGATTTATCTGAGACACATGTGCAGAACATAATTCAAACCTAAGTATCCCAATCAAGGATCCAATTCCCTTCTGGGCTTCAAATCTTACCTAGATTTCTGTTTTCATACATATATTTTCCCTCTATATATTCTTATAAATATCGCAGGTTCCCAATAACATTATTCATCCAGCAGAATGATTCCTAAGCCAAATCAAACATGTTATTAACCCTAACCATACTCTGTTCCCTCAATCTAACTTTACAGAAAAGCAGGGACAGAGTTGGTCTTACAATACAGGAATGTAAGAAATCTTCCACCTGCTGAGAAACAAAAAGGTCCATGCAGAAATGAACCCTGGGGAAGATATAGGAAGCTATGATGGACCTGAGAGAGCAAAAGTCATCTTCCACGACAAACAACCTGGTCAGGATGAAGGGGTGTGTCTGAAGCAGTCTCTCTTTTCTTAATGTAGAGAAGATGGACAATTCCAGGCCTGTGTGGAGAGCTGTTCCCGGGTGCCTATGTTTTATATACCATTCAAACTTGTGAAAGTGTCACAGGAAGTAGGGGCAGACTCCATCAATTGGGACACTTGGAAGCAATTGTTAGGACAAAGTGGTTGCCAAGGCAGTGACCTCATTCAGTTCCTGAAGGAAGTGACCTACATCACTTTCTTGGTGATGGAACTCTCTGAACTAGGGATCCAGGAAGCCAGGCACCCAGAGGCAGTCCCAGTCCCAGTCCCAGTGGCCTCACATGTTTGGATTTACCAAGGACAGCATCAGTCTTTCTTGGTAACTACTGATGTGAGGATGGCCAAATGCCAGGAAGGTCTGAAGAGGGGCCTTTCCTGAGTAAGCAGGTAGTGTCTCACCACTGGCACCTGACAACATCACAGTGTTGGCCAAGGAGTCCAGATCTGACATAGGACAGTCCATTTTGGAGTAACATACTATGTCCCATCAGTCAGAGGACACTCCGGATAGTCATAGACCTACTTGGGGGAAGGAGGTGACTTTGTGGGTGTGTGTGTGAGTTTGTGGTTTTGTCTAATGATCTGAGAATAGGTAGGAAAGTCGGTTTGTTAGGATTGGAGTGGACTGTTTCTAGTAAGTCTTTTGACAATGTGAGTGTTTCTATGTCTGTTTATCCCACTGTGTCCGTGGTTGTAGACATTAGAAAAGAGAATGCATCAATGGATGTGTCCTGAATAGTAGAAAGCTTCACAACATTCATCCTGCCCAATTTATGAATGGATTTTGGCTTGCCTAATGGATGGGCAAAAACCACTGTCTTCCTAAATTCCTGTTTTCTTTTTGAATTCTGGCCACTCTCCAGAATAGGCTCATGGTTTTGTTTCCAAGACATGTACCACCTCCAAGCTCTGTGACATGGCTATGTACTGGATAGCTGAAGGGAATGGGATCATCTCGGAAAACTCAGATATCATTCCAGAAACCCTGCCTTGGGCCATTTGCTTACCTATTGTTCTGTTGCCCTGAATGTCAGAAAGGTCTTTGCCTCAGGCCACCCCTTTGTGAAGCCTGAAGAAAACGGTTTTCAATGGAAATTAATGGGCATCAGCTGTAGATCTTTGCTTAATTGCTTTGGAAAGGGATGTGTCTGCATCAGACTCTTGGCCATGTGTGAGGTTGTTGAATAGATTCTCAGCACCTGATGGATCTAACGAACAATTACATGTGTGCTTCCAAAACCAAAATGGCCAAAAAAGCAGTCATTGTGGACGAAGTCTCTCGCTTTCCTCTGTAAGATTCCTGATCTCCATCAAGTGAAAATAGGGATCCTTTTTGTCAAATGAGTTCTTCAACCCCTGCAGAGGATAGCCCATAGGTGCTTGGGTTTTCTCATGATTCCAATTCACATAAAGAATCTATACCTGAGAGTCAGGAGGCCTCAAATTGGAAAATCAGAGCAGTATTTACGGCAGGCTTATTTGATCACTCCTGGTTCTCAGGAAGGGTGTCCAGGCAACCCTGACTTTAGGCAAATGACGGGCAAGGGAGGTTATTTTGTACACTGTCTTGGGCTGAGTCCCTCATGGAAACCTCCAGCCACAGGTTATGATGAGTGTCTATATGGAAGAAGATGAGGGCCTTGTGGGTGTGTTTTGGTTTTAATTGTGGTCATTTGTTTGGCGGTTGGAAGTGATGACTGGGTCTATCTGGGCTTGAACTCTGGTGTGATTCCCCTTTGAGTCTGAGTTCTGGAACTGATCTCAGAGAAATATTGCCATAAACTGCATTCAGATTTTAGGAGGCCACGCATGGGATTCACCCTTGGAAACTGAGATCAAATACCAGGGTGGCTTTACACAGAGCCTTGGAATATCAGCTAGGATATCACATGATTTTATTCTGAAAGATTTGGCAGCCATAGTTGACAGTCAGAACACCCATGGACGTCACATTAAAGACCTCAATGGGCCTGGCTTCATGTGACCTTTTGACCACTCTATGGGAAGACTTGCCTGTGAGATTTCTCCAGAGAATTTAATGAAAATAGCTTCCTCACATTTAATAGTTCCTGAATAAACTGAAACCCACAGTGCCTCCAACTTCATCCAAGAAAAATGGCTAGATAAATACAATGAAATCTTTGAAATTCCCTTAACCAGGTGGCACTGGAGAACCTTTAGATGTCTTGTTGCTGATCATGAGTGTACCAGAGAATGCCATGATTGACCGGGTTTCATGAAAATGGTGTAGAACAAAGATGCCAGTAAGTTGGAGCCTGCTGAGTAGTGGGCCTATTGCAGTGGTGGGTAGGTGTGTGATAATACATATGTGGTGTGGCCATGAGGATTTGCCATTGCTTTCCAAATGGTTTGTGACTGACATGGTGCAGCCAGCAGACCCTTCTATGTAAAGGCATCATGTTATATGGAGATGTTTCTGGGCTAAGTTCAGAGTCAGATTTCTAAGGACAAGGGGGCAAGCTCTGTGAGATAAAAGCCTGGTTGGTGCATTCTCCTTCAGACCCTGACCCACCACAAGTGACAGAACTCCCTCCAACACAGGGTTCCAGTTGAACTCGTTGTATTTCATAAAGCATATACCAAACTCCCAGTACAGCAGCAAAAAACACCACAAAAAGTGGAGGATGACCAAATGGCTTCACAGTCCACACGGGGAGACACTTAGCATCCAGTGGCCACAGTTTACCTACAAACAGAAAATTCAGCACTGCTGCCTCATGTTCATTAGAATACAAGAAACCATGTCCTCCAGGTCACATAGATGCAGACTCAGCTTTGATGGTATCACTAGAAAGGAAGCTAAAGCTCCTTACAACAACATATATTTCAAGTGCCCAAACTCAGAGGAAGTTTCTCAAGAAGTGTTTAGGCCAGCAGAGCTCCATGTTTTTGGAGTGATTACCTGTTAGACCAGGACACAAGAAAAGACCACTGACTCTAATTAAAATCAAATTAAATTAAGCTTATTATTTCCACCGGCTGTGCTGCCTCTCCCTCACAAAATGGTGGGAATAAGACAGCAACCCCAGCTTTCCTACAGGCAGCTTAATAGCCCAGAAAATTACACAAAAGGGGGTTTACAGATAACAGAACTCTGACAAACATCACACTAATGGCAGTCTACATTTTTTTTGCTGTCCCTACATCAGAGTTCATGAAGACCATTAGAGCCTCAGAGAGGGTTGTTGTCTCGCCAGAGAAGGCAAATATTTATGATGTGTCACTAAAGTTTCAGAGAGGACTGCTATCTGGTCAGAGAGCCGGGCATGGGTGAGTTCCAGGCGTGGGCAGGCATTCCAAGCAGGTTTAGAATTTGAAGTGATTTATGCTAAAGCCAAAAATATCTTTTCATGGCTTTTTGGCAAGATGGCTCCCAATTTTAATTAAAGATCAGGTTGGGTCTATCATTCCCCCCTTTTCTTTGTGTCCCTTTCAAATCTTTAATAGATTACGGGAAGAGCACTGAGGAAATTTTAATCCCTCAGGTAAGAGTCTCCAAATTTTTAGAACTCACCCAAAACCGATCTCCCTGATTTTACCTGACTTAATTAATTACTTATATTGATAGTCTATTTATCTTTCTCTCCATTGTTTTAAGAAGAGTGGTGTCACTCATTTTTTCTTCTTCTGACCTGAGACAGGGTGACATGAGTGGGCATGGCATGAGGGACATGAGTTGCCTTTTAGAAGTCAGTTGAGGGACATGAGTTGCCTTTTAGAAGTCAGTTCGGTTTGAAGTCTGATTGGGAAAGAACAGGTTGTAAAGTCATCTGGGGATGGGTTCTTCTATGAGAGAAACAAAAACCATGAGTACTGAAAAAATGTTGCAGCAGCTGGAACATGTCACTGTATAGAAGTTCCATCACCAGTCTTTAATATCTCCAGTTATCCGGACTGTCAACTTAACTTGTATTGTTACACTTGTCCCTCCCCATAAGATACAGTTTAATAATTTAATGTCATCTGATCTTGTAAAATCTTTTTACTAGTATGACCTCTGTGTCTCTTACAGAAACCTTTAATTCTGTTACTCAGGGATGGATAATTGTACTGGCAAACACCAAGCCTACCTGTGTAGGTTAGGAATATCTGTAGGCCTTAAACTGAAAACTTATCCCTGTGGCAGGTCTTCTTGATAGTCTCTTTTTATAAGTATCAGGCATTCCTTTCTGAGAATTCTTCTTTGTAGCCACCAGTCTTACTTATTTTGGGAGGCAAACATAAAGTGCATACCTTAAAATTATATTATTATTATTATAATTTAAAATGCCCAGGAATGGATGTATTTTGTTCTTAACTGTCTTTGCTAAGTGTTTAAGATGAAGCAGTCAGGATGTATTTTGTTCTTAACTGTCTTTGCTAAGTGTTTAAGATGAAGCAGTCAAACTGACTTTTGTTTCCATCTATTGTTAACAGTCAGCTGAGCTTTTATGGGAGTCAATTCTGGGGAAACTTGAGAGCAGATTCTCAGTTCTGCTAGTGCCATTTGCGCTAGGTGGGTCCAGATCTTGCTTGACCATTTGGCTTCCCTCGGAAGCATCAGGGATGTCTCCTTTCTTTGATGACTCTCCTCTTCGTAACAAATACCCTGATTGGCTTTCTGTTCTCCAGTGGTCTCATTAATCTCCCTGATAAGGAGGAGGTTATGTGGCTCAGAGTTTCAAAGCTCTTTAGAGAAGTTCCCTGTTCCCTGGATTCAGACTGACTCAGAGGGCAAAAGCCAAATATTGGTTTTCTTGGCGCTTTTCATTTAACTTTAATTTTAAATCCTAATCTTAAACATCCAGCAAATAAATTTTAACAGCCTTATATTAAGAGTACTGGGCTTTAATGTCTATAACTATATCATTATCTTTTTATCAATTGGGATCTGTATTTTTCTGTCTGCATTGTAAGTAATGACTTATTATCTTGAATAAACCCATGTTGTGTTCTTAAAGCAACACGTTTGTACAACAGTAACAGAGAATCTTTAGATCACTTATAAAATAATTTCAAAATAA